>NC_141079.1:20042167-20152167 GCF_041138505.1 Cibotium barometz | reverse complement strand
AAAAATGACTGTTGAACTTTCTATCTCTATCCGACACTATATCTGCGGGCAAGCCATATAGCTTGTAGAGATGTTCAATAAAGAGTTTTGCCAACTCTGGCGTTTTTACAGTTTTCTTCGTGGTAATAAACTTTGCCATTTTAGTTGTCCACTACTACCCACACCGAGTCATTCCCTCGTCTTGGGTAAACCGGTAATGAAATCCATGGAAATGCTTTCCCATTTCCCTTGAGGAATCTCCAGCGGATGGAGTAGTCCTCCAACCTTAAGACGTTCATGTTTATTGACCTGGCACTTACTGCATTTCAGCACATAAGTGTGGACGTTCTTAAACAAACTAGGCCAATAAAACTGTCTTTTTACTAGTGCATAGGTCTTCTGAATCCCAGGGTGACCCGCACTTGGACTATCAAAACTATACCCCGAAGACTCGGTTAGCCTCTTCGGACTAACTCTCGCTTCGCTACCCGCCGCACCTACGGCCAGTCTCTCCGGGACTAGCATTATGTGCCGGTGAGGAAGGTGGGCGCGGCTGTGACAAAGTGCGTACACGTACAGCATGCCAGACCTCTGTAAAGACAGGATCATGCTCACACAAGCCATGATTTGGTATTTCAACCAAAACCTTAAGGCAAATTTCATGCCTTGATTTTGCATCATGTCATTAGCACAGAAGCTAATGTACTAGAGAGCACTCTAGTAGCACAAGTTCTCAGTCTTTGCTACTAGATATTTGTAGACTACGCTACCATGTTGCATCACCAACTTGTTATAACTTCTCCTTGGAAAGCTCTACGGTTATAGGAGAAATAAACTAGAGCCAATCTAATCATGCATCACAAGGATTAGTTCTAAAGCTGAGAGATACTTTCTCTCTTAGAGTAACATCTTTGCACAAGCATATGCTCTAGAATCTTGTTGAGTTTCTAACTACCATCAATCTACGGATGGTTAAACTCCACTCTAGCTCAGAGTAAATGTAAGTTTTGAAGATTTTCCTTCAAATATAACAATCAAACTTCCTATCTCTTATGCCATACTATATATGCGGCAGATCATATAGTATGTGGAGATGTTTGATAAAGATTCTTGCACCACTACGGGTGTCTGGAGTTACATCCAATCACTTACAACTCTTTGTTGCTATTACCAGACATATCCCTTCAAGTATTGTCTGGACTCACACAACTATTCGAGTTTATGTGATATTGAGGATATCCCTCCTTTCCCTCAAGAAAGGTTTTTGTCCTCAAAAACTCTACTCTCAAGCGGACTACGCGCTAGTGTCATAGGTCCAAGAACAAATCTAGACCGTGTTTAATATCATATGTTATATTCTTGAGTCCTTCCAAGAAACTTTTAAACATCTTGCAACGAAGATGTAGTATAATGTCTACGCACATATGGTGGTACTATTGATAAACTGCTTTGCAACAGATTAGTGGTTTCACACTTGTAACAAAGTGCTTCATTGTTGCATTTATTACCCTTCACAAGCGGTTACACACTTATGAATCATTTGGGTGGGTTGTACCATCTATCAAGAAAAATTCCAAACTACTAATAACCATATTATCAATCCACAAATAATGACTGAGCTTGCTGCGAAGCCATAGGTTGCTAGATAATTGATGGTAATTACACAAGCCCAATGTCTCATTACATCATACATTCAATATAAATGCAAACATCACAGTACTTCGTGATGATGAACTTAGGAATTTCATCCTATCCCTGTTTGGTGTTGGTATGAAGTATAACTATGAGAACATTATTTGCTGCCTCCTCATCATAGCGGCAAAGCTACCTACCCATCACACAGGTGGCAATCTCTACCCAGCTATAATTAATGACTAGCAAATAAACGAGTACTCTTGTAAGAACTTCATAACCATATTTCACACCCAACTCATAATCACTACGGATTAAATGCCAGGGCTTGCAAAATTGAATGTTATCTGATAGACGTAGAGGGGATCATCAAACTACGGATGACCTCGACAACTCACTAGGACTAGTGATGTGTAACTTTTAAGTTACTCCACTCTCCTTGCTTATTCCATACCATCGAACAAATCGGTCCCTCGATTTGAGCAACATTAATATATTTATGAGTACCTCGATACTCATGGATTGTGGTTCGGTAATTTAAAATGTTGATCTAGAGTATCTTTCACTCGAGGATCTTAATTTTATTAGCAGCTATGTATTAGTAGTGAGTAACTACGTACCCACTATCATTACACTAGTAGCTCCATACTAGTCTGTGAGTAACTCCGTACCCAATGGCGTACCTCCCCCGAGTGGAAGTACCATATACAGCCATCTATAACAAGATGCTTAAGTCACTTGCTGCTAAGAAGTGACTACATAAATTGACCCTTCCATTGCACATTGCAGTACAATTTTTGGTATTACAACACGAATTTCTGGACGTCCTTATCATAGAGGTCAACTTAAAAACTAGTGCATAGGTCTTGTGGAGTCTCGGCTGACCTAATTACACCACTGGTGACTTCCTACAAAAAATGTGGCGCCAAAGTCACCACCTATGTACTTTAACTCTGTAAAGTACATGGTCTCATCTATCATCTATGGAAAGTTGTAAAACATTCCTGCAAGATGGATTTTTATCACCCTAAAATTATTGTGCACTATTTTAGTGTGAAGAGCTTTTTTCTTGGGTACCATGGTTCACCCCAAGCTCATCTTTTGCTAAATTCTCCGATTTAACAAAAGATATGTCTGCCTCCGAACACTCCGGTTCAGCCCCAGACTTTGAGTTTACTTCTTAACACTCCGCTTAAACCAGGCTCATCTGGAGTGAGATACTACTCACTATTGCCATGTAAAACCTTATTAAATCCTAGAAATGCTCCACTCATTCCCCAGGGGTCATACGACTTATAGGGTTTACACGCACATGAACTTTGTAAGCAAAATAGCCTGTCATGCAATATTACAATTGCTTATGTAGGAAAGTAATATATTTCCCAAATTCATATGGTAGCAACTAAAATGTGCTCACAATCGCACACTTATGTTGAACATAGGCAAGACTACGCTTGCAAAATGCTATAGGGCGTCCCCCATGCATGAAATTGTCCAACCAACTAGTCTTATTGCTAACCTCTGGATTTAGATCACTCCGGAACTAAATCACTCTGTTAGCACTAGCACACCATCATGGTCTTGCTACCTAGAGCTTCTCCAAACTCTCTAACTGGGTTTTATCCCAATTTATGGCTATTTTGGTAATTTTTAAAGTTCAAATTTTATCTTGCACTCTAGCGAGACAACGCTCGCAAAAGTGGAAATTGAAATCTGGCGAGGCTACGCTCCCAGAGTCTAACACTAGTCATGTCTAGAGAGTACGTTGCTAATGAGGTCATGTGATCAAGGCTACTAGCAGGTAATCGACAAACGCGACCTCAATCCCAGCTATCTTAAATGCCATTGACCAATTTTAGAAGTCATGACCATGGCAAGACTGCGCTTGCAAAAGTGTCTCTACGGACTACATTTGTTCGTCACAATGGACCACATCCAAGTAGACATTTTTCATTGGGTCTAAGCACATTGGAGCCACGAACTTCTTCTTGTGGACTTTCAACAAGAACAATGTGTCTGATCTGCTCTCATATTACTTTGTGGTAAACCACATGGTTAAACCACTAACAGAGAGAATTTATATCATGTATTTATGTATTGTCAACGAATACTTCTCGAACTACGCGAGAACATTACCATCGATTTCCCTCTTGCCACCTTAAAAAAATTCTAGTGCACTACGGCACAATGTGGGTATGAGTGCACTTACGACGTGACACCATGTGCACGCCATGACATGACTTGTGTGTGCAAGACTATCAATGGTTCAGCAGACATGGGCACGCTACGGCACCCTTAGACGTACGTGCACCGCACGAGCAAGTGCGTTATGCCACAAATGGCCAGGGTGCACTACGGCACGACTGTGCCACACTTCTCCCAAAGATATAACTCCAAGTGTTGGTGGGGGGTTAGTGTGCTACGGCACATATATTCGTCTACTACACCATGAATGCAAAGCATGTGCACTACGGCACGAATCAGACATGAGGGTATACGTACACTACGACACGATTGGGTTGGACTCTACCAATGCGTCCACAACTGGTACCAAACATTGGAGGATGCAGGCATTGCGCATAGGCAAGGTGTAAAGACTATTGTCGCAATCATTTTCTACATTAGAGCCAGTGGAGGAGTGTCGATCGACTCCAGCATAAACGTGGGCTATGTCACAATTACGATATGGGCACTAGCCTTACTCTCATGGGAAACACCCACTTTTTTTTCTTTTTTTTTCTTTTTTTTTCTCTGGCCGTTGCAGCGCTGGTTGGCTGCTGCTGCTGATGGCGGGCCGGTCGGCTGCCATTGCCCCTGGCTGGCCGGCGTTGGCGGCCGCCGCCGCCTGGTTGGCTGGCTGGCCGGCCTGGCTGGCCGCCGCCGCCTGGTTGGCTGGCTGGCTGGCCTAGCTGGCTACGCAGCACAGGCGCCCCCTATCAACGTGGCTTTTGCATTCGTAGCAACGGGCGCTCTTCGCCTCCAGCAGCATCTCCACACGGTGGGTCGGTAGCTTTGCCTTTACAAGACAAGCCCCTTCAACGCAAGGTCTTCGTAGCCTGGGCTGGCCATTTGCCCTGGGCTTGCTTCGCCCCACACACACGGCGCATTACTAGCAACGGGCGCTCTTCGCCTCCAGCAGCATCTCCACACAGTGGGTCTGTTTCATGGGCTGGTTTTCGCCCCTCACCCCCACACAGAGTTTCGATTTTCGCTGGGGGCTGCTCTTCGCCCCTTCAAGGCGGGTTCCCCACTGCCCCTTCAAGGCGGGTTTACCCAGTCAGCGCAAGTCTCCATGGGCTCTGTGCCCCCCCCTTTTTCCACACAGCTTCAACGCTTGGTAGACCTTCACGCAGAAAATTTCAATCGTATAGAAAAAAACGAAAATTGCTTACTTGATTTTCCTTGCTGTGTGTGACGGGGAGAGAGAGAGAGATAGAGTTCTTCCCTTGCATTCTTCCATGGCCGCCTCCATCCACACCCTCCATTCGAGATAAGGATAAGGAGACGAATGGTCGAAAACCATCGAGTGGGCTCCGGTCCCCCGGTCACGCGCGGGCTCTGACAATCCCATCGAACCACGCTCTGATACCAGTGTTACATTCCCGTAACGCCGCTACGGGCATTACCACAAGAGGGGACGGCCTCTGGCTCACCACCCAGCCATAGAGGAAGAATGAGGATTGCCCCTCATCCCCCAGGCTATATAGTGTGTGGCCTGCCGTCCACACTAGCCTGGCCGCCCATGACTCCGCATGGGCGTCCTCTCCCACTGAACCCCGGACATGGCCATCCGGTCTGCCGTCGGTCACAGGCATTACAGCCTACGTGACAGCTTACATGTTTCTTTTGCAAAGTCTTGAATAAATTTATAAAAATTGGTAAAATAGAGATGTTCATAAGTTCCAAAGTCTTATTCTCTCGCTTATAGAAAGACACTTTATGTTTTCCCTACTCTCTCTCTCTCTCTCTCTCTCTCTCTCTCTCTCTCTCTCTCAAACAATATTCTAAAATGTCCATGAAATTCAAAAGGGTATTCTTCTCTTGGTTTATAAGAAAAAGGAAAATAATTATGAAATAGACTTGTATCCTAGCTAATGCTTCTTATCAATTGGTCATGGATGAGAGGGGGTTCATTTGATCAGCTACATTTCTTCCAAGAAAACAAAAGTAGGACTATGCACAACCCTTTTCTAACTAGCCCTACACAAAAGCTACATTTATTTATAAGATTTATTCTTTGATTGCAACGTCTATGATATAGTGATAGGAGCTCTTTTTTTTGGGTGATGGATGTATTGATTGAGACTTTTTGAAAAGCCACTTCTTATTTATTGGTCTAGGAGTCCTAAAAAGCCTTGAAAAACATTTTCTCAAGCGTGAACCTAAGTGTGAAAAATATACCTTCATTTCAAATTTCAAAAATCCTCCTTTTTCCTTGACTCCTTTTTTCCCTCTCATTTGGCCATGTGGAGTGCATCTCAATCAATGTGACACGTCCATTGTACAACTTATAACAAAGCTATTGCACAAGACAACCATATTTACTTCTACCATACCATGCAGTTACAACCGCATTAACTTCTACCATACCATGCACTTACAATCGCATTAACTTCTACCATACCATGCACTTACAACCACATTACTTTTACCACGTGTTAAAAGGAATGTCTTTAGATTTCCCAAAACCCACATTTACTTTTTAGAGATCTAATAAGGCTCGAATATGTGACATGTTAATATAAATAAATAAAGTTAACACACCACATTAATTTACCACCTATTAAAAGAATATAATTCATGAGTCATAAACTAACTTTCTTATGGCACTTGAGAAACTTAGCGTGTCTCAAGATTCACCTTCTCTTGTGATGGTTGTCATGTCTTTATAAAGGTCAAGGGCTCAATTGATTTTGTGCGATGCCCATCACCACCTATTCATTCTTTTCTGCCACAAACAAGGTATTTAATGAAGCATTTTCCCCACAAAAACAAAAGTAGGCACTATGTAGAACCCTTTTCTAACTAGTCTTGTAAAAAAAGCTAAATTTGTGCTTCAAATGCTTATAGGATTGCCTCTTTGATTGTAGCATCTACGATATAGCAATAGCTGACATGCAGGAGCCTAGATACAAGAGTCTAGCTCACTAGATAACACCCTTAACCTAAGAATGAAGCAAGGTTACAACAACATTCGTGACTGTGTGTGTGTGTGTGTGTGTGTGTGTGTGTGTGTGTGTGTGTGTGTGTGTGTGTGTGTGTGTGTGAGAGAGAGAGAGAGAGAGAGAGAGAGAGAGAGAGAGAGAGAGAGAGAGAGAGGTGTTTTATCCTAGGTAGTAAATAATGGATTCTCATTAGGCTTGCCTTCAAATGTAATAAAACAATAATATGAATAATTACTTTTTTCCCTGTGTTTGGAAAGAACAACCACCATGGAATGCCATATTTAAAATAAACAAAGCTCTTAAAAATCAAAATAGTTAATAATTTTGGTTATTGAATGCATATAGTAAGGAGATTTTTCTTTAAGAATTCTCGTAGCTAATGTATCATATCTATCTTTAAAATAGTATGTATAATTTCTAGCGCTTACATGCCTCTTTTCCAAAGTCTTTAATAAACTTATAAAAATTGGTAAAATAGAGACGTTCATAAGTTCCAAAGTCTTGTTCTCTTGCTTATATAAAGACACTTGATATTTTCCCTACTCTCTCTCTCTCTCTCTCTCTCCCTATATATATATATACATATATATATATATATACATATATATATATATATACATATATATATATATATATATATATATATATATATGTATGTATGTATGTATACATATACATATACATATATATACATATACATATATCTATCTATCTATCTATCTATTTATCTATCTATCTATCATTCTAAATTCAAAACACGATTCTAAAATGTCCATGACATTCAAAAGGGAATTCTTATTTTGCTTTAGAAGAAAAGGGAAAATAATTTTGAAATAACAAATTTATGTCCTAGTTAATGCTCCTTAACAATTGGTCATGGATGAGAGGGGGTTAATTTGATCACAAAACTAACTAGCCTTGTAAAAAGAGCTACATTTGTTCCATGATGAAAACAAAAGTAGGCACCATGGAGAACCCTTTTCTAACTAGCCTTGCAAAAAAAGCAACATTTTTTCTTCAACTGCTTATAGGATTGCTTCTGTGATTGTAGCATTTATAATATAGTAATAGTCGTTATTTTTTTGGGTGATGGATACATTGATTGAGACTTTTTTAAAAGCCATTTCTTATGTATGGGTCTAGGAGTCCTAAAAAGTCTTGAAAAATACTTTCTCAAGCGTGAACCTAAGTGTGACCCAAGCGTGAAAAATATACCTTCACTTCAAATCTCAAGATTCCTCCTTTTTCCTTGACCCCTTTTTACCCTCTCATTTGGCAAGTTATGTTTAATAAAGATTAGATGTTTTCCTTTATAGCATCTCAATCAATGTGACATTTCCATTGTACAACTTATAACAAAGCATCTATTTCACAAGACATTAACTTCTACCATACCATGCACTTACAACAATCGCATTACTTCTACCACGTGTTAAAAGGAATATCTTTAGATTTTCCCAAAACCCACATTAACTTTTTAAAGATCTAATAAGGCTCGAATATGTGACATGTTAATATAAATAAATAAAGTTAACACACCACGTTAATTTACCACATATTAAAAGAATATAATTCATGAGTCATAAACTAACTTTACTATGGCACTTGAGAAATTTGAGATTCATTTTCTCCTGTGATGAGTTTGCGTGTCTTTATAAAGGTGGGGCTCAATTTATTTTTTTCAATGCCCATGACCACCTGTTCATTCTTCTCTGCCCACAAGCAAGGTATCTAATGAAGCTTTTTCCTCACGAAAACAAAAGTAGGCACTATGCAGAACCCTTTTCTAACTAGCCTTGTAAAAAAAGATACATTTGTGCTTAAAATGCTTATAGGATTGCCTCTCTAATTGTATCATCTATGATATAGCAATAGTACCTTTTTTGTTTGGGCGATGGACTCTGTACTATTATAAAAGATACATTTTAAGTAATAGTTAGTCTAAGTCTTAAAAATACTTGTAAAAAAATACTTTCCCAAGTGTGAAATAATGTACATTTTAAAAATCCAAAAATCCTACTAAAAAAAACCCTTTTTCCTCCTTTCATTTGGCCACATGAAGAGGGAAAAAGATGCGTTTAATAAAGATTTGATAGATAGATGTTTTCATTGTGACATGTCCATTGTACAATTTATACCATGCACTTACAGCCAGCCGCATTACTTCTACTACATGTTAAAAGGAATATCTTTAGATTTTACCAAAACCAAGTTAATTTTTTATAGGGATGATATGTTAATACAAATAAATAAAGATAATGCACCATGTTTATCCATTTCTCAACCAAGTTAATTTTTTACAGGGATGATATGTTAATACAAATAAATAAAGATAATGCACTCAGTTTATCCATTTCTCAACCTTAGCACCAATTTAATAGATTTAATAGCCTTCCTTTTCCTCTAATTAATTAATTGATTTACTTTTTTCACTTATTGTAGCCCCCTATTATCTTTATTTTTTTTCAAATGTGCATTAAGTTTTTAGATATCTAATAACGATAAAGAAAGTAGTGCTTGAGTATGTGACACATTAATACAAATAAATAAAGTTAACGGCACACCACATTAATTTACCACATATTAAAAGAAATATAATTCATGAGTCAAAAACTAACTTCCATTCAGCTCCAATTTAAATATTCCCCCTTTGTCCCTCTCTGTTAGCTGAGGTAGTTAAAATCTGAGTACCAAGCACGACGACATTGTAAGTTTTATTCGTGAATCATTGGAGCACGTGCACGTATTAAATATAGCTCTAAAATTCCACTATAAAAAAAAAAAGAAAAAACAAGGATTTACTGAAATAAAAAGTAAGGTTTAATGTCCCAACATTGCTAATTTTAAAACATTATAGAAGAAAAACTTAAATTTAGGAGGATCCTTAATTTGAGATAAAGATTTTACACTTTTTCAAAACTTATTTTTTTTGGTAGTGTTATTCGGCTTGAGCACATGTAGCACATCCACTTGTGTAGCAAGCAATGATTGAACAAGTGGCATCATGTTGGGACTTCGACCCCTTATGCACTCAATTACATCACAACCCAGCCAAAAATGAGCCATCAGGGTGGCATGAGCCCATAAGATGTAAGTCCACAAAATATGAGACAACATGCACAAGCCTAGAGACATGAGCCTACCAAGCATGACATGAGTCTAGCTCACTAGATAACACCCTTAACCTAATAATGAAGCAAGGCTACAACAACATTCATAACTGAGAGAGAGAGAGAGAGAGAGAGAGAGAGAGAGAGAGAGAGAGAGAGGGGTTTTACCCTAGGTAATAGCAGATTCTTATTAGGCTTGCCCTTAAAAGTAGTAAAATAAAAAAATGTATAATTACTTTTTGGCCTATGTTTGGAAAGGACAACCACCATGGCATTCCATAATTAAAATAAATAAATTTCTTGAAAATCAAAATAATTAATAATTTTGGTCATTGAATGCATATATATAGTAAGGAGATTCTTCTTTAAGAGATATCGTAGCTAATGTATCATATCTATGTTAAAAGTAATATGTAGAATTTCTGGCTCATACATGTCTCTTTTCCAAAGTCTTTAATAAACTTATAAAAATTGGTAAAATAGAGACGTTCATAAGTCCCAAAGTCTTGTTCTCTCGCTTATATAAAGGCACTTTATGTCCCCCCCCCCTCTCTCTCTCTCTCTCTCTCTCTCACTCTCTCTCTCTCTCACTCTCACTATTCTAAAATGTCCATGACATTCAAAAGGGAATTCTTCTCTTGGTTTAGAAGAAAAAGTGAAATTTCTAAAATAGACTTGCACCCTAGCTAATTCTCCTTATCAATTGGTCATGGATGAGAGGGGGTTCATTTGATCATAAAACTAACTAGCCTTGTAAAAAAAGCTACATTTGTTCCATGAAAAAAATGTAGGCAATATGCAGAACCCTTTTCTAACTAGCCTTGCGAAAAAAGCTACATTTTTTCTTCAACTGCTTATAGGATTGCTTCTGTGATTGTAGCATTTATGATATAGTAATAGTCGTTATTTTTTTGGGTGATGGATACATTGATTGAGACTTTTAAAAGCCATTTCTTATGTATGGGTCTAGGAGTCCTAAAAAGTCTTGAAAAATACTTTCTCAAGCGTGAACCTAAGTGTGACCCAAGCGTGAAAAATATACCTTCACTTCAAATTTCAAGATTCCTCCTTTTTCCTTGACCCCTTTTTTTCCTCTCATTTGGCCATGTGGAGAGGGAGCAAGTTGTGTTTAATAAAGAGTAGATGTTTTTCCTTTGCATCTCAATTAATGTGACGTCCATTATTGCACAACTAATTATAACAAAGCTTTTGCACAAGACAACCACATTAACTTCTACCATACCATGCACTTACAACTGCATTACTTTTACCGCATGTTAAAAGGAATATCTTTAGATTTTCCAAAAACCCATGTTCACTTTTTAGAGATCAAATACGGCTGGAATATGTGACATGTTAATAAATAAAAGTTAACACACCACGTCAGTTTACCACATATTAAAAGAATATAATTCATGAGTCATAAACTAACTTTCTTATGGTACTTGAGATCCACTTTCAATGCCCGTTTGTCCCTCTGTGTAGTAGCTAAGAAGTGTACGTTTTTTCTAACTAGTGAAAACAAGGATGGCCTTTAAGCTCAACTGATTTTTATTGAAAAAATGCATAGGTTTATCGGTTTCATTACTCAAATTCTAAAATTTTGAATCTTTTAATTCAAGGGTAAGTAAAATTACAATCCATTTTTTTCAATTCAAGCCATGTGAAAAAGGATGGTTTTGTTTTGACAGAGGAGGCTGAGTTTGGCAAAAGCTTAGTCCTAAGCTCGTACGACATCATAGGTTTTATTTGTGATCATTGGAGCATGTGCACTTGTTATATATAGCTCTATAATACCACTATAAAGAAAAGGAAAAACAAGGATTTAGTAATAAAAAGTAAGGTTTAATGTCTCAACATTGCTAATTTTAAAAGATTGTAGAAGAAAAACCTTTGATTTTTTGGGAAATTTTTTCAAAATACTTTTCTTAATTTGAGATGAAGCTTTTACACTTTTCAAAAATCACTTTTCTTGATAGTGTTTTTCGGCTCACATATAGCACATCTACTTGGTGTAGCAAGAGATTATCGAACTAACCGCATCATGTTGGGATTTCAACCCATTACCCACTCAATTGCATCACAAGGAGAAAAATACTTTTTTGCATACTTTCTTTTAGAGATTAGTTTAACACCCTTAACCTAAGAATGAAGCAAGGCTACAACAAAATTTGTAACTCTATGTGTGTGTGTGTGTGTGTGTGTGTGTGTGAGAGAGAGAGAGAGAGAGAGAGAGAGAGAGAGAGAGAGAGAGAGAGGAGGTGTTTTACCCTAGGCAATAAATAGTTGATTCAGGCTTTCCTTCAGATGTAATAAAACAATAATATGAATAGTTACTTTCGGCCTATGTTTGGAAAGGACAACCATCATGGCATTCTATATTTAAAAATAAAGCTATTGAAAATCAAAACAATTAATAGTTTTGGACAACCACCATGGCCTTTCAAAAAGCTCTTAAAAATAAAAACTATTAATAATTTGGATTATTGAATGCATATAGTGAGCAGATTCTTCTTTAGGAGATCTTGTAGCTAGTGTATCATATCTATCTTTAGAATATGTAGAATTTCTAGTTCTTACACGTCTCTTTTCTAATGTCTTTAATAAACTTACAAAAATTGGTAAAATAAAGACATACGTCCCAAAGTCTTGTTCTCTCGCTTATCACTAGAAGAAAGATGCCCCTTTAAGCGATGGGGCAAAATAGCGACCATCACTTATGAGACGAGGATCGTCGCATAAGCGATGTCATATATTTTCTTAATTTAAAAGTATCGTTTAAGCGATAATTTATATGTGTCGCCTATGCGACATTTTTTTAATTATAGCTTATATGACGCTATTAGCAATGTCTTCAACATGGCTCGCGTTGCTTATATGACATCTATAAAAAACGCGTCGCTTAAATGATTCCTGTCTTTTTTCAAAAATTAAAACAAACTTAACCCATGGTTTTTATTTACGTGACATCATAGATCTAGAGGGATTGAGAAGGAGAGTGACACAGAGATTTAGAGGGACAATGATAGAGAGAGGGAGAGAGAGATTGAGAGAGGGAGAGGGAGAGTGAGAGACGAGTGATAGAGAGAGGGAGAGAGTGAGAGATAGAGAGATTGACAGGGAGAGACAAATATTGAGAAGGAGAGGGAGAGACAAAGATTGACAAGGAGATGGAGAGAGAGAGAGAGAGAGGGAGAGGGAGAGGGAGAGGGAGAGTGAGAGGGAGAGTGAGAGGTAGATTGAGAGATTAAGAGATAGATAGAGAGACGGAGACGGAGTCGCTTTTTACGTCGACTTATTGATCTAAGAAGACCAGAGAGAGAGAGAGAGAGAGAGAGAGAGAGAGAGAGAGAGAGAGAGAGAGAGAGAGAGAGAGAGAGAGAGAGAGAGAGCATTCCCCTCCAGTCCTGGCCACCCTCACACTGACATTGCTGCACTGGGCATCCTCACATAGTCACCGCACCCTTCCCACTATTGCCACACCCTTCTCGAGCATCGTCTGATGTCGTGCATCGATTGGATGGTATGTCCATATGATGTTTTGTGTGCATGCGTGCGTGCGTGTGTGCGTGTGTGTTTTCATTTGATTTCTTAAATGTGTGCATGTGTATGTGAGAGAGAGAGGGAGAGAGAGAGAGGGGGAAGAGAGAAATGAATCAAAGTGTGTGTGTGTGTGTGTGTGTGTGTGAGTGAGAGAGAGAGAGAGAGAGAGAGAGAGAGAGAGAGAGAGAGAGAGAGAGAGCGAGTGTGTGTGTGTGTATGGGAGGGTAGATGAAGATGGCCGATTTTTACACGAGTTTGTCAAAAGAATTTGCTCAAGAAAGGAGTCTTCTATAGTCTCTAATGCAGCTTTAAATGAGGCTTCTATAGCCTTTCTAGCCGCTCTACTAATTTGGGGCTGATTTGACGGGGTGCGCTGGCTGTTCCTCTCTTCTTTCTAGCCCTCTTCTGCAAGTTGGGCTAATCTCAATGACTTCTTTAACCCAAATGGTGCTCATGATCTTGGACTAGCCGCCCCACGTTTTGGCCTCACAAATGATAACACCCCTAGCCTTAGAACTCCTCTCCATCTTGCTAGTCCCTGCTTAGAGCTATAGCCCTCTTTGGGCTGCCTTTGCCATATCTATAGCCCCCTTTGGGCTTTCTTTTCTTGCTGGGAACTTCCTTAAATCAGCCTATCTCTCCACACAACCATTGTGGCCTCATACTTAACAAAGAGAGTTTGAAATAAAAAGACCAGGCTGGCCTATCCCTTGGCATCTCCATTTTTTACTTTGGGGCTCTCCTCTTCTTCTAACAAGATGTTTTTGGTTCCCTCTCTTACTCACAATACACTCACAAAATCTCACACTTAATCACACTCTAGTCAAAGATAATCACACATATTAAAAAGAGAAATAGATAATCTCCTACATAATCACACTCAAATCAAAGATAATCACACATATTGAAAAGAGCAATTGATAGTCACATATATTGAAAAGAGCAATAGATAGTCACACATATTGAAAAGAGCAATTGTAATAGAAATGAACATGCTTAAAAAATCACATCTCAAAGGAAAATGAACTCATGCTCAAAAAATCACATCTCAAAGGAAAATGAACTCATGCTCAAGGCTTGTTTTTATTTCTTTGGAGAACTTACAATGAATATGAATAATGACCGAGTATTGCCAAACGTAAGGACGATGTAGACCAAATGCAGACTAATCTAGATGATGTCCAAGCTCCATTGAATTTCTCTTCAATGACCACTATGCAATCCCAAAACTGAGGGATGCATATATGCTAGTTGAATGCTGAAGATGCTCTTCATGGAAGACTTGGGAATGCTACAGGAAGTATGCACAAGGTTGCCAATGGGGCTGACACACTTAACTTGTTGGCAATGATGATGGATTAATTTTTGAATGGATAATTAATATGCTGAAAGCTATGCCTTGCTTATATATGGTCCAAGGATGCTGGTCGGTCAGTTGTCTGCCAAATGCTTATGGAAAAACATTGATAGTTAATGTTGCCATATATATATGTAGTGATGTGTGTGAACACGCTTAGGACCGTCGGGGCACTTTTTCCCTCTTTAGGAGGTTTTTTTCCCCGCCTTGTATATACGCCCATCATTCTAGGGCTAACTTATCTTTTGTACATTGACACAATCTAATACACTTTGTGTTGTGTGCATTCTTGCTTCTTCTTCCCCAAGCTTTGTGTGCTTTCCTGCAACCCTAATTACAACAATTGGTATCAGAGCAGGCATCGGCTCCCAGGGCTACGCTGCCAGCACCCTCCGACTCACGTTCTCCGATTGAGGTGAGCTTTCACGAGCACTTCCAGGTCCCTATACTCTGCAAATAAACCCGAAGGGCTTGCGTTCTCAGAAATCGCATCTGAGGTCGTTTCGGGCTCCGTTTTTGCATTTTAAGTTCTGCACAGGTGTTTTCATCATTTTCTGCAGAAATTTCGACAGTGCAGTTTTTTGCAAAACAGGTATATGTACTCTATTGTGGACCGTGCTACATAGCACGAGTTGTTTTCTGTTCAGTCTTTGCTTCATTACAGGTAGCTTTTGCATGAGTTTCAGTCAGTGGCCATGGCTTATAACAGCAATGATGTATTTTGCATGTTATCTGCTGATGACAAATTGGATGGAGACAACAACTACCCACTTTGGGCATACATGATGCAGCATGTTTTGGTTGCAAAAGGAGTGTGGAACATTGTGCAGGGTATGGATGTACGTCCAAGTTCTGTGGATGTAGGATCTGTTGAGGATGTTGTAGGTTCTAGCAGCTCTACTGTTGCTACTGTTTTACCCACTGCTGAACAAGCTCGTTGGGATGGTAAAGATGCGTAGGCTCATGCCTTGATTGCACTTTCTGTCAAACGTAACATCACCCCACATATTCGTTCAGCTAAAACAGCAAAATAGGCTTGGGATATTCTAGCTGGTTTGTATGCAGGTCGTAACGAGGCAAAAATCGCTTACCTGCGTAAAGAGCTAGAATTGAAGATTATGCAAGAAGATGATGACATGAATGTTTTTCTTGCTGAGATTAAAGATCTCAAAGAACAGTTGATTTCTGTAGGTGAGATTATTCCTGATCATTCTCTTGTGCAGACTGTTCTTGATGCTTTACCTGAGATATATCAGACTTTTGCTTCCACGTGGAGACTTCTTTACTGAGGACAGACCTGATGCTGTCAAGTATGATACTTTGGTCAACAAGCTCTTGCAAGAAGCGCAGTCCAGGCAAAACAAGGCCAGGCAGCGTGCAATTGATCAAGCATTTATTGTTGCCCAGCAGAGCAGAGCAGAGAAGAAGTGGTAAGGCAGCCCCTTCCACTGTTTTTTCTCCTATTAGTAGGTCTGCAACTTCTTGTCCTTCCACAGGTAGCAACAATAAGTTTGAGAAGGCTCTTGATAAAGGCAAGAAAAAGACCAGGTGCAACTATTGTAAGGCAAATGATCATGTCATTAAGAATTGCCCTAAGCTAAAGGCTAAAGAGGCAAAGAAGAAAGAGTCAAATGCAGCCACAATAGCGGATGCTTCTACAAATGCAGATTCTGCAAATGTTGTGCAGGATACAGAATGGGCGTTTAGCGTGTATTGCCAGTATGACCCATCTGTACATGATGCATGTTTGGTAGTTTCTGTTGACTCTAATGAATGGTATTTTGACATTGGTGCTACAAAGCACATTACCTCGCATCGTGATATGTTCACTTCTCTTGAGGTTGTCCCTAATGGGAATACTGTCACATGTGCCAATAATGCTTCTTACCCAGTGAAGGGCATTGGTAAAATTATGCTTACTGCTGCAAATGGCAGCGCTTTCACACTTTCAGATGCTTTGTATGTGCCAGGGATAAAGAAGAATCTATTGTCTGTCTCTGCGCTTGCTAGACTTGGACTTGTAGTCAAATTTGTGGATGACAGATGTACTGTTCATGATTTGACTTCTGGTGATACGATTATTGTATCTGGCACCTCGTTTTGTGGGCTGTATAGGATCAATTCTTCTGACAAGTGTGTGGAAGATTCAGCAAATGCAGTTTCTGATGAAAAGGCAGTTTCAGATGCAAAACTATGGCATGCTCGTTTTGGTCATCTAAACTTTGCTAGTTTGCTACGTTTGCAGAAATTTGATATGGTTGCTTCATTGTCCCCCTCTTGAGGCACCATTAAAACATGTTTGTGAAGGCTCTATTTTGGGCAAAATGCAGCGTTCTGCGTTTCCAAAGGATGGTTCTGTGCGGGCCACTCGCAAATTGCAACTTGTACATAGTGATGTATGTGGGCCTATGCAAACTCCGTCATTTGGTAAACACTTGTACTTCGTGACTTTCATTGATGATTACTCAAGGCATGCATGGGTATATCCACTGAAGGCAAAGTCCGAAGTGTTTTTGTGCTTCAAACAGTTTTTACTTCTGGTTGAAAATGTATCCAATTGTAATGTGGGCACCCTCCGTTCTGATCGAGGGGGGGAGTACGTCTAAAGAGTTTAATGCATTTCTGGCTAGTCGTGGGATAAAACACCAATGTACAGTGCCGTATACCCCTCAGCAAAATGGTGTTGCTGAGAGAAAAAACAGGTCACTTATGGAGATGGCACGATGTATGGTCAAGAGCCAAGCTTTGCCACATGCGTTTTGGCTTGAGGCTGTCATGTGTGCTGCATATGTACTCAATAGGTGTCCCACTAAGGCCTTGCAGTCTATTACTCCATATACGAAGGCAGGAAGCCTTCTATTGGTCACTTGCGTGTCTTTGGTTGCTTGGCCTATGCTTTAGTGCCTATGCAATAACGCAGAAAATTGGATGATAAGGCTATCAAATGCATTTTTGTTGGTTACAGTGCTGAGAGCAAGGGTTACAGATTGTATCATCCACAGTCAAAGCATATCTTGATTAGTCGAGATGTTGTTTTTGTGGAAGATGCTGTGTAACCTTTATTATCATGTACCAAAGAGACAGGTGTGAGCTCACGGGATGTATTTGATACGTTATTGCCTCTCTTTACAGGTGGGAATTCAAATGTAAGTCCTAATGAGGCAAATATTCAGTCTATGCAGATTTCAAACGACATCATAGATCAGCCTCTTTCTGATGCAGATTTACAGGATGTAATTCATGAGGATAGGGCTGAAGATGAGCAGGCTAGAGGTATGCCAAAATGGCTGGTGCAAACCTTGCGTGATAGTAAGATTGATGCACCTATGACTAGTCGTACTCGTTCAGGTTTTCAGCATGCCTCTTATACATTAGATTGTTCTGCTTTGGCTGTGTCTAGTATGTGTGAAGAGGAAGAACCTCTTTCATTTTTGATGAGGCACAAAATTCATAAAATTGGTTGGCTACAATCCAAAGTGAATATATGATGCTATAATGAAGAATGGTACATGGTCTTTGTGTGATTTGCCTATTGGTAAAAAGGCCATTGGATGTAAGTGGGTTTTTAAGTTGAAACAAAAGCCAGATGGCAGTGTTGATCGCTATAAGGCTAGACTTGTTGCAAAGGATTATGCTCAAGAAAAGGGCATTGATTTTGATGAGACCTTTGCTCCCACTTGTCGTATGACTACCATTCGTAGCATTTGTGCATTGGCAGCTCATAATGGTTGGAATGTACATCAGTTGGACATAAAGACTGCGTTCTTGAATGGAGATTTGCATGAGGAGGTGTATGTATCACAGCCTCGTGGTTTTGTTCAAAGAGGGCAGGAAAACAAGGTGTGCAGGTTGAAAAAGGCTTTATATGGTTTAAAGCAAGCTCCACAAGCTTGGTATGAAAAGATACATGCATATTTGACTACACATGGTTTTCAGAATAGTCCAACAGAAAGCACTTTGTATGTTAAACGTGTGGATGATATACATCTAATCATTGCTCTCTATGTCGATGACATGCTGCTCACAGGACCAAATGATAGTCATATTGCTGATTTTAAGGCTAACTTGAATGCCTCTTTTGAGATGTCAGATTTGGGGCATTTGCATCATTATTTGGGGATACAATTTAAGCAGTGTGATGGAGGTATTGCTTTGTGTCAGACAAAGTATATTGAGACATTGTTGCGGAGATTTGGCCTTGAAGACTGCAAGCCTATTGCTACTCCAATGGAGACAGGTTTGAAGTTGAGTCTTCATGATGCTGGAGATCACTTTGATGTCACACTCTATCACAGCTGTTGGTTGCCTCATTTATGTATGCATTACGAGGCCGGACATTCAGTTTGCAGTCTCACAGGTAAGCAGGTTTATGCATAGCCCAGGGTCTCAGCATTGGAAGGCACTTAAACGCATCTTTTGCTACTTGAGTGGCACCATACATCTTGGGTTGTTTTATCCCAAGGGGATCATTGCCACCAGATTTACATGCTTTTTCGGACTCAGATTGGGCTGGTTGCTATGACACAAGAGTGTCCACAAGTGGTTTTTGTTTCATGCTCGGTAGCTCATGCATATCTTGGTTGAGCAAGAAGCAACCTACTATGGCCACTTCTAATTTGTGAAGCTGAGTACAGGGCAGCTTTCACAGCTACGGTTGAGTGTGTGTGGCTCAGACAGCTTATGGCTGACTTGGGTGTTGGACAGGAGTCTGCCACCTTTATCTTCACTGATAGTCAGAGTGCATTGGCAGTTGCGAGAAACCCAGTTTTTCATGCTCGCACAAAGCACATTGAGGTGCATTATCACTATGTCAGGGAGAGACTCTCAACAGGAGAGATCAGCTTGGCCTATGTGCCAACACAGGACAACCTCACCGATCTTTTTACAAAGGCGCTTCCTCGTGAGAAGTTCGAAGCTTTCCGCAAAGCTTTGGGCTTGCTCCCCTTTGTGGACTGATCTACTTCGGGCATGGCACTCCCCTATACATGAGTGCCAGCTCTCGTTCACACCATCACTCCCAGGGGGGATTTGTTGCCATATATATATAGGCAGTGATGTGTGTGAACACACTTAGGACCGCCGAGGTACTTTTTCCCTCTTTAGGAGGTTTTTTCCCCCGGCTTGTATATATGCCCATCATTCTAGGGCTAACTTATCTTTTGTACATTGACACAATCTAATACACTTTGTGTTGTGTGCATTCTTGCTTCTTCTTATCCAAGCTTTGTGTGCTTTCTTGCAACCCTAATTATAACAGTTAAGAATTTAGATGCTAGCACTTTTTGCATGCACTACGCCCATCTCGTGAACCGACTATTGTTGGTCCACAAATGGCTGCTTTAACCCTATATGCTTCCCCTTTTGCTAGCCAACAAGTCTATGCACCTTCCTGTGTGATGTTGGCTAACTGGCTCTATTTGGGGTTTATGGTTGTTTACAGTCCCCAAACTCACTATCACATGGGAAAATTGTCACATGCTCTCTACACTGCAGCGCATGGTGACAAGATGTCTCATCATCAGTGCATCATTGTACAATAGTAGGACCCTTTAGGATATGATTTAATCATATGGAGTGGTCCCATTCTAAGCCCTACTCCGGGATATGTTAGGCACGAGCTACATAGGTCTTTCCTCAACCTTAGAGTGTCAGTCAACCAGTCAAGTCCCTTAACCCACTTGAAGAGAATCATTCATGCGTGTAGAAGTCAGTAGAAACCTTAGGGTTTACATTAGGTCATGGTCTATGAAAATTGTGAGAACATGAGGGAAATACGACACAATGACATCAGATTGAATGAACAAGTTGAAACTGAATCAACACCATTACTGAATCAGATAAGACATAATAATGATAAATTTTGACTCTAATCTGGAAGGGCTAATCTCTAAAACTCTATCCTAATGCTAAGGAGCTCAACCAGTTTAGATATTACAATCAGTATAGTGTTGTGAGTGTTAGGCTAGAATACACACTTAACATGTAGCTTCTTGTACACTTTTTGTTTCTTGTTCATTGCGTCATTAGCAGCTTTTATAATTATCCAAGATGAGCACCTCATCGCCACGTCGTGCTTCATCTCTAACAATGTAATTAGGTAGGTGTGACTAGAATTCTGTAGCTAAATCCCGGTGGTTAGCTCAAGTAATGTAGAATTATCTAATGAGATGATGGCAAACTGTAATTTCTCCTTTGATGTAGGAATTCTATTTACCAACCAGGCGGCGTGTTTCTTCAAGGTTTTGCAAACCTTAGATGGTGTGAATCTTGCATCTTTTAACACCTTCCCCCTCAAGGTGATCAACAACCACCCCCGAGCCCAAGGGTGCACACATAAATACAAAGAAGTACCACACACCTAACCTTGGTGTCCCATACCACCAAGAGATATGACTTCATTCCAACAACACATAGCTCTAACATGAAATGGCAAGAGAGTAGAAACAATGCTCTACATAAGAGAACATCCCTTGAGAGTACCCCATGTCCCTATTATATAGGATGACCCTCAAGTGACTCTTGACTCTCCATTTCAATGTGTGACCCTTAGTTGCCTGACCCTAATCTCAACCCAAGGTTAGACCTAACCCTTGCCCCACTAGAGCATGTTCCCATGCTCCCATGGGAGCATGCCTAATGTGGGCTAGCCTCCTAGTATATGCACATATATTGTGCACATAACCCAAGGTTAGACCTAACCCTTGCCCCACTAGAGCATGTTCCCATGCTCCCATGCTCACATGCCTAATGTGGGCTAGCCTCCTAGTATATGCACATGCCTAATGTGGGCTAGCCTCCTAGTATATGCACATATATTGTGCACATAATATACTTCCCCTCTCTCAAAAAATTGCACTCTTGCAATGAAAAGAAGGAAACCTATGCTGAACATTCTCAACTAACTCCTAAGTCAAATCCTCAATTTCCCTGTCTTTCCACTTAATTTTAACCTCAGGGATTAAGCGGCTACGAAGTTTCCTTCCTTTCCCTAAATTCAAGTACCTTTTCAAGTTCATGTGGAACATAGGATAAATTTTTGACTTCAACGAGTTCTTGAGGAGTAACTGTGTTATCCTCACCTCCTAACTTCTCTTTCAGTCTACTAACGTGAAAGACTGGATGAACTCTAACATGTGGAGGTAGTTTTAGCTCATACGCAACCGTGCCAATCCAATGTATAACTCAAAATGGACCACAATATCTAGTAGATAATTTTGAGCACTTCCTTGTTGACAAAGTCTAAGAATCTTTAGGAACTTTCAAATAAACCAATGCTCCTGGCTCAAAAGACCGAGGTGAGCATTCCCTATCAACATAAAATCCTGTTCTATCCTGAGCACTCCTAATAGAATCCTGAGCTTGGGTCAGCATTTCCTGCATATCTCACAAGAAATCTCTCAATGCATCAATCTCAATGTCCTTAAGATCGATATCAACAGGTGCCCTGGGTTGATACCCATACATAAGCATGAACAGACTATAACCAGTAACTATATACTTGGAATTGTTATACGTAAATTCCATCATTAGAAGATATTTTTCCCAACGTGATGGATTCCAGAGACATGCACGAAGCATATCCTCTACAAGCTGATTCACACGCTATGTTTGCCCATCAGACTACGGGTGAACATAGAAACTCATACTCAAAGTAGTTTCCAATTTCTATTGTCCTCTTTCGCTCTCTGGCTCCCATGGGTGTGCTCTTCATATGCGAGATTGTATCCTGTAACTTCAGGATGTGGTCCTCTTTCTCTTTGCCCTCTCTTTGTAGCTGTAAAATATTATTCTGTGCAATTTTGAGAGCTTGTTACACACTACTCAAAGTGACTTGCAACAAGCTATGAATTTGTGAGTTTAGAAATTGAACCTTCCATGCATCACATATACTTAAGCGTTTGCAATATCCAAGGATCCCATCCTCACCCTATCCAACAAAATGAATGAATGAGGGTAGGTTTGTGAAGGTGGAGAGAAATTTGAAGAAGGATCATTAGGATATAAATACCCATCAACGCAAAGATCCACAATACAATGACCCTACTGTTTTCTTTCTTGCTTTTCCTGTGCGTTTAGACATTCTTTTCTGATAGGTGCATATTCATTCAAGATGCGAATATGCAAGTCCACCTTCCTCACTCGTGATGAATTTGAGGTGTTTGTTATTTCTGTGAGTGCCATAATAGACACAATGGAAGATGGTAGATAGCTTGGATCCCAAAGAGAAGCTTGAAAGAGAGACCTACTGCAATGAGAGAAGGGCTTGGGAGGGGGGGAGAGAGAGAGAGAGAGAGAGAGAGAGAGAGAGAGAGAGAGAGAGAGAGAGAGAGAGAGAGAGAGAATCTTTTAGTTGTTGAGTCGGACAGAGAGGAGATGTGATAGTAATCAATGAAGAAAATGGTTTTTAGGTGGGTTTGCTATAAAATATAAATTTTAAATTGTTAGCCTATCTAAAAATTTAAATTTAAATTAAACTTTTTATTTTTTATGCATTTAAAAGTGAAAAAATAAAAAAACATAAGTTTTTCTTATCTTTTAATGACTGTTGATTTAGAATTTGTGGGAACTTCAAAAACGCAATGAAAGTGTATTAAACAAGATTGTCTTTTAATGACTGTTGATATGGAATTTAGAGGGAACTTCAGAAATGCAATGAAAGTGCATTAAATGTGATTGAAAGTTATTTGAGACAATTATTTTGAATTGTAATAAAAAATATTTTTGGGGTCCCTATATGGACGAGATTGATGATGTTTCGAGAGTTTTAGTGGCTAGAAAGAGAATTCTAGAGTGAAAATCCTAGAGAGGGAAAACTAGAGAGATCCCCTACTTTTAGGGCCAAAAGTAGGCATCATTATGAGGTTTGTCTCCTTAAGCCTCAATAAAATTAGTCTTAATTCCTTAAAATTAGGAATCTTTACAGGGCCCTTTTTATGTTCAAATGCCCCTAATGAGATGTGAGCTGGCCAAAATATGTATGTACAAGAGGAAAGACATGGGCAAGGCCACTCTATGCGCTGCCCTCACTCAGGGTCAGGTATTGGTCCCTGCAAAAACCGTACAAGACGCTTTTTTTTTGGGTATACAAAACAACAATCTAACATGCAATGGCAAAGCAAGTATACAAATCATAAGGTTAAGGCTTGCCACACTTACCATCTCTGCAACATTTCACCAATTGAGGTTGACGCTTTCTCGCTCAAGCTTCTCCAAAAGAAAGTACGTGTTATGGCAGAGCGAGCAATTTCCTCCTCTTCTCCTGTCGGCCAACCAACCACTTGATTATAAAAGTACCATAACATAAAAACAATAAACATAACATAACATCAAATTAAACATACAAGATAAGCGTTAATACTTACAAAGTAGACATGGAATGCGTCCCAACCGTCGGCTTCCAAGGTGAGAGCTTCCTACGCTCTCCATTCAGGCTTTCGTCGCATCCTCTTGTTGCTTGTAGCGTTGGAGATTTCTTGCATGCTTTTGCTTCTCCTCATTCCAATCCTCGATGCTGATGTACCAAGGCTTCTCACCCCCTACCTTCACTCTCCTGGTCACATCTCCCCGCCAATGTTTCATGACGTCCACCATGTGGTCCTTTATCCACCTTATGGAGACAACATCACTACTGCGGCCGGATTGCACTCATCCTTGATTTGATTAATGATTCTTTATTTCTTAGCTTTATCCAACTTTGGCCAGAAAGTAATAAAGTCATTAGCAAAAAGACAATGTGGTAAAGCTCGCGCGGCGGATGCGGCTCTTCATCTCTTGTCCGACATCATCCAAAACCACATTGTCATTGACAATTGTATAATATTTTTTCCCATCGGGTGTGGGGTGTGTGTCAAAATGTCGCGAGCGATGATCGCGAGCGTGGAGTGCTTCTGGCACTAGATATGGAAGGATGCTCGTGTGGGGGCGTAGACCCATCCGTGCCTGCACTACTACCACCACAACAATTGCCTCCACCTTCACCACTTGACCGTTGTCCTCTACGAGCATTGGACGAGCGACATGAGGGAGGGGTTCTTATAGCTCTTCGTGGAGTCCTTTATGGGGTTTCTATTTGTGAACTAGGGTTAGCGATGGTGGTGCCCAATGGTGTGGCAGCCGAAGTGCCCGCCCCTCCCCCAAAAAATTGTTGTGCCATCGCTCTTTGCTCGAGCGTGGCTTCTGCTTAGAAAACCCATAAATTGGTCAGAACACCCATCCAGTTGAAAATACAACCGGTCATGAGTTGTAGTTTTGAGAGACCAAAAAAATCCTTTAAAAACAATCCAAATCTAGCACCAAAAGAATCTTTGACGTGCCCAATAAAGTATAACCTTAAAAAGAGACTTTTTTG
Source organism: Cibotium barometz (assembly GCF_041138505.1). NCBI lineage: Eukaryota > Viridiplantae > Streptophyta > Polypodiopsida > Cyatheales > Cibotiaceae > Cibotium > Cibotium barometz. The sequence continues at coordinate 20,127,033 of NC_141079.1, read as the reverse complement.
CTTAACTTAAAACATACTTGCAAGTGATTCATTCGCTAAATTAAAAATTTACCAAATTTTCCACTATTTGATGTCTAAGTACAAGCCTATCAACTACAAAATCTGAGAATATTTCAAACAAAAAAACATGACACAAAAGTTGCATTAGAGACTCACAACAAGAGCTTCACTTTGAATAGAAAATTATTACTATCGTTACTAGAAAGCAAAATATAACTACTTTTACCGCACAACTTCAATGTCATGATTAAATTAATCTTCATTGATTGAAAAAACAAGTCTAATTACGAGACAATTCCTATAAATGCTTCAATAGTGACAACATTTGACCAATTTTTTGAACCAATCTCAAAACGCAAGCTCCTCAAAAAGATTTGTGATGATAGTTTTTGAATACAAACAAACGTTGTTCAAAACACTCTCAAAACCTAGAAATCCTTGAACACGCCCAATGAGGATTTAAATATCAAAAATTGTTTAAAACTACAAGTGTCTAAATCTATTCTAGCATAGGAAATTCCTCCTCTTCACTTATGACTAACTTCTTCATCAGTTTGCTCGCGTCCTACAATAAGTGGTGTTGACTCTGTAAGAGGAATATCAATATCCACAATATGTGGATCTTCATAAGGTTTAAGATTTGCAAACTACATTTCATCAATCAGGTCCAAAGGGAGGCTGAGGTTCTCCAGACGCATCCACCACTCTTGGGTTTGCTGCCATGTTTTTCATTCCAACCTCTTGAAACTCGTCCCTTAATTCTTTCATTGCAATGACTCCTTGTTGAATAAAACGAACTTGAACTGGATCTAGCTCAACAACAACAACATTCCTTCCTTTTTTAAGAGCACTGATAGTGGTTGTTCCTAAGAAAAAAAGAATCAACATGGTAAAGCTCACTTAAATGAGCAATATAAAATATGTAAAAATTTAAGGTTGCATGATTACCTGTCCCCGCAAAAAGATCCATGATCCACTCTCCTTTTAAAGATAGAAGCTCAATTAAATCCATCATCAAAAGTTGTGGTTTTTAATAAGGATTTATGATCTCATTTGAATCACCAGAAAGATCCCTAAGCTTTCGACACATGCTTGGTCTATCAAAAATATTTGTTCGGTTAGGTTTCGAAGCAAAATTAAAATTTCCTTTACTGTTCAACCCCATAGGAGACCAGAAACCAATGGTAGCAAACTCGGCAGCAAAAGAAAGCCTGTCAAGCTTATAGCCTTTGATGTTAGGCTTTGTCCTATAAAAGAAAAAGTTAGGCTTAACTTAAGCTTTTATAACTTGCAAAAGAATCCTTGAACTTTAACATACCATATGCATAGCTGATGGACCATTTGATTGTCAACGAATGCTTTCTCTACATAGCAAAGATTTGATCATGAGCATGAAAAATTACCAGTGCCCATGATTCAGCCATTGTGACCTTCTTGAAAGCGTCGATGACTCTTTTATATGCACTTACAACGTACTTTACTTCGTCGTGTATTGAGTGTGGTACCTTAAATCCATATGGAGCATCAGCAATGGCTAAAGTAAAATGTTGTGCAATCACAAACGATTCCATGTTCTCTACTTTGCCTTCGTGAACAAAATATTGAACTGGTTCTGCAAACACATCATCAGAAATGAAAATATTTGCCTCTTGAATGGTCTCCAAAGTTTGTGCCTCTTCTAATCTCTTCCGCTCTGCCCTTGCGCGACTCAAATGTTGCTCAAACTCTTGAGGAATGCTCTTTATGGGAGCGCGAGGTGCTCGAGACTTGCTTAAATGAAAATAAGTAAACATTAAATGTATTCTAGAAAACACATTGACTGGATTACAAAAATCAAAATCAATTTTTTGAAATATTTGATCTAAATTTTTACAAAACCTTCAAAAATATTCAAATAAAAAAAATCTATTCAAATATGTAGTTTACTTACCGCATTTTTGAGAAACGCTCTAAGGAGCTTGGCTGACTAGTGATGGGATGAAACATTTGAACCTCATTCCAATCCTTGCAATTAAGTTTTTCAGTCATGATTCTTTGCATGTACAAGAAGGTCTTTTGCCTATTTCAAAAAAACACACAATGAAAAAACAACTTTAGATGAAATAAAATAAGTAGATTTAAAAAGAAGAATTAGCAACGTACTGTTCTAATTTCTTTGCCATTTCGTCGAGTGTCAAAGAACCTCCTTTCACTCATGCCAAGATGGGTATGATAATATTTTTCTCACCATGGATTCCTTGCATTGCTTGCCAATTTGTGATACGCATTTCTTCAGGAATTGGCATCAAAGTGTCCTCATTCCTTGTTCCTTTGCCCTTTTGACTTCCAAGGTGGGAGCTTTACTTTTTGCCCTTTGATTTTACCTTCCTCCCAAAGCTTGAAAATGTCTTCTTGTAGATCCCATATCTCTCCATCATGAAAGGCCAACTGAAAGAAATTGTCATGACTTCGAACATTTGTTTTTCCAGAGCATCCAGCTTTGCTTGACTTCTTTGTGACAAGGCCAACTTGCTCACAAAGCTTGATTTTGAAAGCTTCATCAACTTTATGACCTTGCTGAAATATGATTGATCCACTTGTGTGAAAAAATCTTATCTTTTGTAGGAAAGACATGGATAGTCGCATCTCGGAATCAATGTTGTGATCAAGGGTAAGTAGCTTTGCATCATCATCACTTAATCCAGAATAGACCCATGCTATGACTGTCTTATAGCTCTCTACACATGAGGATACAAAGTACATAACTCTTTTTTAGCAATGAGAAAGTGAGTTCCCCCCAAGACAAAGTATTTGTATTGATTGATTTTTGATCTCTCAAAACTCTCTTTGTTAACACAAGAAGACTTATCCACAAGAACAAGAAGGGGTACAACATTTTTGTTGGTTTCTCCTTCATCATTACTTTAAGATTACTCACATGAACAGGGACAATGGTTCGAACTTCTAGTGGTCTCTTATTTGAAACAGGATCCAATGGAGGACGTTCTATGTTAGACACTAGTAAAATTAAGGGTCTCTCATCAACCATATGAAACCTTTTGGCTTTATTTCTTATGGTATTAAGACCAGAAGATTCTAAAGGATCAGACTTTGGAGCTCCAGGTCCAGAAAGCAAAGTATCACTCACATCTTGAGACTTTGACCCAAGTCTCTTCAAGAACTTCAACATCTTCCTCTGAGTCATCTATGTCTGTACCTTCATTCTCTTCATAATCAGAATCATCAGTGGAGTGGTTGGTATTTTACAAATTGTCATGATGCTCTTGAAATGCTTCAGAAAAAGACTACATATAAAAAAAAATCATTCTAAGTAGAAGAGGATTTGAAGACTTGATAGAGTGGACTTAAAAGTAAAATCCAAAGCGTAACTTATGCAAAAGTAAGAACACTATAACCATCTCTCTGTATACTAGAATACATGGTAAACTCATTGCACCAGACATAAAAAGTAAGCCAAACTTCCTTATTGCTAAAATTCATTCAAACTAAACAAGACAAACTTCTTGTATACTAGAATGCATTCTAGCATATGCTAGAGCAGACAAACTTCTTGTATAGTAGAATACATGCAAACTAGACTTGACTAGACCTCTAAGTGTTTCAAGATATGAGCTAGAAAGACAAGAATTAAATAGACTAAAAAACAAGAATAGTTATCAACGTATTCTAGAATACACAAAGACAAGAAGTTTTATGAACTACGCGTACACTAGAATACATACAAACTAGACTAGACAAACTTCATGTATATTAGAATACATACAAACTAGACTAGACAAACTTCATGTATATTAGAATACATGCAAACTAGAGTTGACTAGACCTCTACGTATTCCAATATATGAGCTGGAAAGACATGACTCAAATAAACTTGAAAAAGAATAACAGTTCTCTACATATTCCAGAATACACAAAGATAAGAAATTTTTTTAACACTAATGAAAAAAAGGTCAAGAGAAAGACATCCATACTCGTTTGCGAGTAATCATTGCATCTTTAAACTCTTGTTGGGTAAAAACAGGATTCATCTCTTCAAGCCGAAAATCTCCAAAGAAAACTCTAACTGCAAGAAACTTCCCTTTGTTGTTGTCTACCAGATGATGAATGATCCCACGAGATATACTTTCTTTGACTTCAACAATGCGACCATAAGTTAAATACTTTGTATTTTCAGAGTAGTCTCATTTTTCTTCTGCAATAGAAAGGAAAGGTGTGTTTGGCTCAATGATTGTCTTGTGCTTACCTACCATGCCAAAGTGAATTGTCCAAGCAAATCCTTCTCATGCTTTACCTCTTGCACTACTCCAAAGAGTTGTAGCTTCGATGCTTGAAGACTTTTTTCGCTGATGTTGAGTTAAAGGTGTGCTTCCTTGAGATGATGGAGGAAGTCCATGAGTAGCTAAAACCATTTTGCTTGATGATGGAGGAAGTCCATGAGTAGCTAAAACCATTCTGCTTGATGGTGGTTGATCTTGTAACTCTGGAAACTGGTGAGCTGCTAAAAGTTATATTCTTGGCTCACTTGGATGCCTATCAGGGTTTGAAAGAGTCACAGTCACTCGAGGTGCCTGAAAGTGAGGGACATTGGAGCAGGTTGAGATCGGGAAGGTGTCAAGACTCCTGAACGTCCTGAGCCACCCATAGGGACAAATGCAGTTGCTTGATTACTTTTCTTTTGCTTCTTAGAAGTTCGAGCATCACGTATTGGTGAGGCCATCTTAATCCTAAACAAGACAATAAAAAATCATTATCTCATTGCTAAGATAAACAAACAGAGACAAAATCATATTTCTCATGAAAAAATATGATTTGTTAAGTGAAACAACATGTAAGATTAGCAAACGTGTATGTAGGGCAAACAAACGAGAAAGACAAAAAGTGAAAGAGAACAAATAGACATAGAGAGAAAGAGAGAGAGAGAGTGTGTTAACCTCCATGCAAGAACGGACCTAGATGTGTAAGCAAACATGAGATAGGAATGTAAGAGAGAGAGCTCCTTAGCACACTAGAGATAAAGAGGGAGAGAGAGAGTATTCTAGAATACAACAGGTTGTTTTTCTCCAAAGATGTGTTTTGTAATTGAATTTCAACAAATGACTTTCTAGAGCTGTGTATTCCTGAATACAACTCACAAGAAGCTTCAAAACACAATACAGAGATATAAAAGAGAGGAGAAAGCACTAAGAGATGAATAGATCAAACCCAAAACAATTAGGACCCTTTTTATCACCAAAGTACTTATAGAACCTCTTTCTTGAACACAATTTGAGAAAAATTTACCCCCGAAATCTATCTTCTACTACGTTGCTCTGATGGAGATTCTAACCACTTCGTTAGCTTCAAAAGGGCGGTAAGACCCCAGGACACCCCCTCCAAATACTCTCGGGTCGCTCCTCCTCCGTTTTTTATGTTAAAACTACAGCTTACTGTTTTTTAGTCGCGCGCGAGTGCGACGCAAACTCGAAAGCTTTTGCTTTCTTTGTATGTCTTCTAAAATTAGATAAAAAGCAAATCCTTTTTGCATGAAGGTCTATTCTAATGGTTTGCATTGAGTTTGGGTTATTGTAGAACATAGCTTGCCGAAGCCGTGTATTCTGGAATACAACTCAAGTGTAGAGAGAAGTTGTATTCCAAAATACAACTTGATGAAGCTGTGTATTCGGAATACAACTCAAGTGTAGAAAGAATTTGTGTTCCAGAATATAGCTTATTGAAGCTCTGTATTCTAGAATACAACTCAAGTGTAGAGAGAAGTTGTATTCCAATATACAACTTGCTGAAGCTGTGTATTCTGGAATACAACTCAAGTGCACGGAGAGAAGTTGTATTCTAGAATATAGCTTGTTGAAGCTGTGTATTCTGGAATACAATCTCAAGTATAGAGAAAAATTATATTTTTGAATACAGCTTGTTAAAGCTTCATATTCTGGAATACAACTCAAGTGTTGAGAGAAGTTGTATTCCAAAATACAACTTGTACAAGCAATGGATTCTAGAATACAACCTCAAAGTGCATAAGACTTCAAGCTTTGTATTCTAGAATACAAACTACTTAATACACAAGAAACATGGCAACTTATCGATTTTTGTGTTGTATTCCAAAATACAACACAAGAATTAGCTTTTTTAAAAATGAAGTCATTATAATTTTAAAAAATTATTGATTAAATCTTTATTTTATAAAATAATATTTTTTCAATCTCTTTTTTTCTTAATTTACATATGAAATCTTCTTTTTGGTATTTTGTGTATTTAAAAGACAAACAATTCTTTCAAAAAAATATCTTTTAAAAAAAGTCTATTTTTGAAATCACTTACCTCCTTAGATAATGTTTTTGTTTTTCTTCCTAGCCATAATTTCCTCGTAGCAAACTTTGAACCAAATGATAATGAAATAAAATTTCAAAATTATAGCAAATAACAAAGTAATCAAGAAAATGCATACCTTACAGAATTAAGCTCAAGAAAAATGCTCCAAATTCAAAAAAATGCTCTTTTGTGGCTCTCTTAGTTGTGGTAGACCCTTGGAATGTGTGTCTAAAAAGTACTTCCTCTCATCTTTTAAGTCTCATTTTTTATAATAATTAATAATTTTTAATATTTAAATTAATATTATTATTTTTGAATCCAACCATTAAAAGTAAGTTATTTGGATTTGAGATTACACTCCATTTGTAGCTTAAACCATTGTTTTTTAGAGAAACTTAGAGGTTTGAAGTTCCTAGTCATGGCAAGGCAACAAAATTCTCTCTCAAGCTCGTTTTGCTCTTTTCAAGTGCCTGTATCTGTACTCACTTCTAAAAGTCTGAGCCAATCTATCAGTAATGACGATGTTACAAGCCCACTATTTGCTAATTTATTAGATTCTGATACCAATGTTCCAGTTTCTCCATCATTAGTTCAGCCTATTCGTGTGTGGAGACAACGCTCCCTTGAGAAGAAAGACAAGTTTTTGCATTGCAATGCATTGAGAGAGGCATGTCTACAGGGTGTATTGTTGTAAAAAAATTTGCTTGAGGACACTTGGATTCAGAAAAATTAAGCAAGAACGTGAAAACTTCTTTGCTTTAAAACGTGCACAACAAAATACAACATTACATGGTTTTTATTTAAGGTCTGGAGAGAAGATAAAATATACAGTTTTCGACACGATTGTGTGTCGAAAGTGTTTTCTTTAAGTGTTTTGTTTAAGCAATTACGGATGCAAAAAGATGTTAAAGCGGTTGCAACCGGGTGGAAGAATATTCACAGTACTCATTTAGTACACGTGACACTCCTCAACTGTGTTTTCTCAAGAGCTGGATGGAACGATTTGTCACTTATTACAATGGTGAGCACATGCCAAATTCAAAATTCACCCATCTGCCTGATAATTTTACAAAGGGGAGAAGTTTACAACCTCTACCTGGAAACGTTGAAAGGAAGGAACATGTCATTTCTTTCAATAACTTCATTTCTTAGAGTTTGGAGAATATTTTGCTGATGTGAAAATTCCCAAGAAAACTAGAATGGGGGTTTGTCAAATTTGTGCAGAGCTCAAAGCCAAAAGAGATGTTGCAAAGACATTTGAAGAAAAAGGTATGTTTGATTTATGTTTTTTGTACATTTTAATTTATGAATGAGAATTCCAAGTGGTATAATTTAAACTAGCTTTACATTGTTTTGAGTTTCCAGGTCCTATTCTACAAGCACTTAAAGCTCATCGAGAACAACAAAGTACAAAGTGTCAAAAGCTAGCAAAGCATTGAAAGAAGTGCCTTGAGCAGAAAGAAATGTATTTGGGATTAGTCATAGATGGAATGGATCAAAAGAAGATGTTGATATCCCATTTTATGCGTGCTCCAAAGAATTTGAAGGAAGAGAATTTCATACAACCACACGTTGTTGGAGCCCTCATCATCTTTAACGGCATCATGACGTCGAAAGTTTTTATAAACTTTCCAAATTTACACAATGACCCTAACTTGACCATCACCATAATTCAGAAAATAGTAAGTGAATGGCAAGGAGAATTGCCTAGCACACTTTATGTGCAGCTAGATAATACGGCAAGGGAAAACAAAAATCAATGCTTGCTTATTTGAGTATGTTGGTGCAGCAGAAAGTTTTCAAAAAGGTCAAACTTGGATTTTTGTTGGTGGGTCACACTCATGATCAAATTGATCAGATGTTTAGCAGATTTTTAGTCAAACTTACTAAGAAAAGAAGCTTATGATCCAGCGCCATAAATTCATGTTTTGAAAGGCACCTATGATTTTAGAGAGTTTGCAAAACAGATGGAGATTTTGTAAGCCCTGCATTCACTCAGCTTAATGACCATAGTCTCCAACATCAATTCAAAATAAAAGAAAAAGAAGCTGAAACACGTTTGTGGTGTAAGAAGTACTCTAACTCCGAGGCATGGCATCCTCAGGATGGTTGAAATTTTTACTTAGTGCCAGAACGACAAATTCTTCAGGCAGCAAAAATGCTTTTGGCATCAAGCATCGAAGCAACAAAAGCTCAAAAAGAAAAGTGAGCCAATGCTTGATAGAAATTCAAGAGACCATATAATCATCATATGTGTATTTTCCAGCTTGCTCACTTGGATGGTGGAATACATTTTTTCATGAGCAAGAAATCTTGATTGAGGAAGTTCAAAGCAATTCAAGATCACTGATGAATCTGGAGCCCTTTCTTTGGAGGGTACAAGAACTTGAAGACCGCGATGATAATATTCAAATGCCAAATCAACAAACAGAATTGCCTGAAGAATTGCAAACATTGGTGCATGGGGAGACTCGCGAAGCGTATGTTGGTGCTAGAAGGACTAGTCAACGACGGCTGCAAGAGAAGGAAATGTGGGAAGGAAATATTGAGGATCTCATTGTAGGTGCAATGATTGCAGTGTTAGCAACAGATGATGAAAGCGGATGTCCTTTTTGGTTGGCAAAGGTACTTAAAGTCCTTGAGGAAAATGGAAAAGTAAGCTCAATTGAGGTCCACTGGTACAAGGTCAATGGAGATGATGCATTATCAGGAAAATATTATCCAGAGATAAAAAGGGAAAGAAAGCAAATCGTAGTCAACGTCGCGTGGATAGCCTAAGCATGGAGGATGTGGAAGTTCTTGTTTTTGGTTTTACCTTGAAAAAGCTGGGCCATCTACGAGAACAAACCAAAAAAATTCTTCTAGAGAAAGTCAAAGATTTAACACGAGAGGCATAAGACCTCTCATTGTAACCAATTTTGTGGATATTATTATTTTATTACAAATTGAGTATTTTTTTCTCAAAAAATGTGTGATTTTATGAGCAACTCTATCATCTTTCAAAGTATTGAAGTGTAAAACTTGCACTTTTTAACAAATTTTTTGAGCTTTTTAGAAGCTCGTGCTCTTTTTGGTTTAAAAAATAGTATTTTTTGAGATATTTTAGCATTTTAAAAAATGGGTTGTATTTTTGATGGTTTAGTTGTACTTTTAATGGCTAGATGTTTCAGGTGACATGGCATATGGAGAGAGGAATGGAGAGTAAGTCGGTGTCGCATCATATGGAGTGCGGGGCATGTCTCTACACACACATAACAAAGCCCATATGGACACTTGAACAAGAGCATACACATGAAAAATCCATGCAAAGTTGGATGTTAGAGCACCTACCGGCATGAGTTTGAAGCACTAAGGAGTGGTAAGGAAGTGGAGAGCCAATGTAGTAGAGCTTGGGGGAGAGAGAGAGAGAGAGAGAGAGAGAGAGAGAGAGAGAGAACCTGCAAAACAAAGAACAACAAACTTGAACAAAAGCATACACATGAAAAAATCATGCTGCAAAGCTGGATGTTAGAGCACCTGTCGGCATGAGATCAAAGCACTGAGGAGTGGTAAGGAAGTGGAGAGCCAATGGAGCAGAGCTTGGAGAGAGAGAGAGAGAGAGAGAGAGAGAGAGAGAGAGAGAGAGAGAGAGAGAGAGAACTTGCAAAACAAAGAACAACGCACTTGAACAAGAGCATACACATGAAAAAACCATGCAAAGTTGGATATTAGAGCACCTACCGGCGTGAGATCAAATCACTGAGGAGTGGTAAGGAAGTGGAGAGCCAATGGAGTAGAGCTTGGGAGAGAGAGAGAGAGAGAACTTGCAAAACAAAGAACAACGCAAAAAAAAAACATTATCCCTAATCACACACACACACACATCTCACAAAACACACACATGCAACCAAGAGGAGAGGGGAGGGAGAGCAAAGAAGAGAGCGATCGATTTTGGGAGAGAGGCGTGAACCTGCTCGAGGGAGAAACAAACGCACGTGCATAGAAAAATGAGTAAAAAGTGAGGCTCTGTTAAACTGTAAAAACCTAAATCATCGAAATAAGCGTTGAAATAAGTGTCGAAAAAGCGTCAAAAAGTAATAATGAGTGCATACCCCAAATGTGGAAATAAACATCGAAAAAAAACTATTTCCCACGCTTATTTCACGATTATTTTAGTGACCTTTTCGACGGTCGCTACTTTTCATTCAAATTCAAAACCTTTCCAGATCTTGCACGCCCCTGACATTTCAAATTCCATATCACTGACTTCCACCCTCCACGAATACTAAAGGAAGAATCCCCCTCCAAAAATAAGCATTTTTTCCCATTGCAAATTAATATGGAAACTGTGGACGATGCCACACCCTCAAATTTTGTTAATTTAGAGGAGAAGACACTTTTTCCATGTACTCGCTGCAAATACCAAGTGGCTCGATGTCGACGAATTTGCAATGATCATACAAAAAAATGGAGAATATTTTTGGTGGAGCGATTGGAACATCTAATTAGTGGCAATGCACGCTTCAACAATGACGAACCAGTGGATATCTTGCTTGAACGATGGAGACCACCAAGAGTAGCCACAAACAAGGTGATCCAACAACCCAAGTAACTTGAGGCGGAGTCGGAGCAAATACTAGAACATGACATGATAAATGCCTTTAATGATGAAATAGAAGATTATGGTTTGGAACACGAAGGGGTAGAAGAAATGACATGACGTGTGGAATACGCTTCCCAAGAAGAGAAAGAGCTATGCAGGCTTGCTCGTCTTCCACTTTATCATGGAGCTCATGTGTCTGTTTTACGTGCTTGCCTATCCATATTGAACTTGCAATCGATTTTTGGATGGTCTGATACAAGCGTATTAAAGATTTTTGCATAAGTGATGATATCATATGCAATTGGTGAGTTATGTACCACCTTTATATGTATTTTCTTAGCCTGTCTATTTTGTGTAATAGCTTATTGAAACATCAAATATTGCCAGAAGATAATGAGATGCCAGTGGACCGTAGTCGAGCAAAAACAATGTTGCACTGGACTACAACACACACCATGCTTATCCAAATGATTGTATTCTTTATCAACAAGAATATAACAACGCAGTACAATGTCCACATTGTGGTACATCGAGATATAGACAAGATGTGCAAGGAGAAAGGGTACCAGCAAAAGTTTTACGACACTTTTCCATCATCCCTCGGATTAAAACAATGTTCAAGTGCAAATCCATTACAGGATTGATGACTTGGCACCATAACACTAGGTCCTTTTTTGGTGTTATGCGTGTGCCAGCAGATTCCCTTGCATGGAAGCACATTGAAGAGAAGTGGGTAGCCTTTCAGGAGGAGGCTTGCCATATTCGACTCGGACTAGCGATGGATGGAGTGAATCCATTTAGTCTATGTTCATCATGGAGTACATGGCCTGTTTGTCTAGTTAACTATAATCTTCCACCATGGCTAGTGATAAAAAAAGGGCATCTTTTATTGTCTTTGATAGTGAAGAACATGGATGTGTATTTAGCCCCTTTAGCTGAGGAGCTTCGTGTCCTATGGGGACATGATTGGCCTGGCTATGGAAAGTGCTCTGGTAATACTGTAGCTTGTTAACATATTATGTTAAGTCATGTGATTGTCATCCAAACGTGCGCTAACATTGAGAGGAATACTTATGTGGACTATGCATGATTGGCCTGGCTATGGAAAGTGCTCTGGTAATACTGTAGCTTGTTAACATATTATGTTAAGTCATGATTGTCATCCAAACTTACCTTCTACAATCTTTTTGATGTTCTACAGGGCTTTCAGTGTCAGAGTATAATGGATGTCCATTATGTGGGCCGCAACTTGAGGCTAGGTACTCAAAGTCCATGAAGAAGATAGTATACGAGGGCCACAAGAAGTATCTCCCTGACAACCATCCTTTGCATGAGGGATTTCTAGGGAGGTCTCCTCGCATATGGAAGAGCAGTGATTGGAGGACCTTATGGGAGCTAGATCCAACCTACACACCTTCAGGAATGAAGCGTCTACCATCAACTTCCATACTGGAATGACCTTCTAGTGAACCATCTTCTTGACCCAATGCACATTTTCAAGAATATAGCCGAGGTGCTTTGGAAAACCATCACAAGAGCAAAGGAGAGCAAGGCACAACGAGATGATTTACAAGAGGTTCAACGCATGCAACACTTATGGGACCGAAATAGAGTAGATGGAAAGGTGAAGCTACCAAAAGCACCTTGGGTCATGACAAAGGAAGAGCAATGGCGTGTAAAGAAGTGTATTAGTGAGTTTCGTACCTCTATAGGATGCATGCATTTCTTGAAGGGAGCATTCACAAAGGACGATGAGCTTAGTGGCTTAAAGATTCATGATTGGTACAAATTCTTACAATTGGTGCTTCCTATAGCCATCAAGGATTGCCTTAATGATGACATTAGAGCAACAATTTACAAAATTGGTGCTTCCTATTACCTCAAGGATTGCCTCAATGATGACATTAGAGCAACAATTTACAAAATTGGTGCAGTGGTGCGTTGGATATCAAGGAAAGAGATTAGTAGAGACACATTGGAAGCAACACGGTTGTTATAATGGCTGAGAAATACTTTCCAACACGGTCGAGGCTATTATAATGGCTGAGAAATACTTTCCAACACGGTTGTTATAATGGCTGAGAAATACTTTCCAACAAGTATTTTAACCATTCAATTGCACTTGCTAGTTCAGTGGTTGATGAAGTTGCGGTGGCTGGGGTTGTCTATAGGCCGATGGATGTTTTTCCTGGAGAGATTTATGAAAACACTTAAAGGATTTGTTCATCAAACAAAGAGCTCGTCCTGAAGGTAGTATGGCAGCGGGATGGCTTGTTCAAGAATCACTTGTATATATAACTGAATTTCTCAGTACGTCTGATCCCGATATGCCAAGATTATGGACACAAGAAGAAGATGATCGCGACTAGTTGGGGAAGAGCCACAAGGGAAAGGCCTTGTGAGAACAATGGATGTAGCATTGCATGAGAAGATCAATAAATTTTGCATCTTAAACTCACATGCTATGGAGAAATGGATCAAGAGATATAACTTGGTGAAGGCCGAAAGGGACCAAGCTCGTTTGAGTCTTAGAAGGAGTCGAACAACCCTCACACTACCATACCCAATAGAACTTGCACTTCTTCCAGACTTTCCTTCTCTAATAAATGGCTCGAGCAAACCATACTGCAAGCTAAACGCAATGGTGAATCAATAAGTGATGAGCAGGAGGAGCTTGCATATGGTTGTGATTTCTATGTATGTGAGTTTGAGATATCTACGCATTGTCTTTTATGTTGTGCTTTCGTGAATTTATACAATAAAAGTACGAGAAAAGTACTTATTTATTGTGCTTGCAGTATTATAAGTTTGGGGCAATTTGGTCACGCGGGACGTCACTTTCGAGTAGAATTAATAGATAAAAAGAAAACAACATTTGATAATAGTGCGAAGACTAATATTATGCAAGAGTCGTTCAAGTGCAAGTGATGACAATACTGAAGTAGGCATGCTGGATTATTGTGGAACAATCCAAGATATTATCAAGGTTGGACTCAGAAAGTTTGATATGTTCACAAGTAACTGTACGCAAAGACAAGTGTGGATTTCTTCAAGTAGACCGCACAAAGATATGGACTAGCCAAAGGGACACATTTGTGCTACCAGAGCACTATGAGCAAGTCATCTTTGTGGAAGACCCGACAGATCATAAATGGTTGTTTGTGATCCAAATAAATCCACGTGGTAAATAAATATTTGAAGAGGGGAAAATAGCTGTTGACGAATTGCAAGATGCTGAGGAACTCCCCCTAGATCATGTGATGGTTGAGCATACACCACTAGCACCTATTGAACAACAAGAAGAACAAGAAGAAGACATAATAGTGGAGGAAGTAGGTGAGGCTCACACTGGATTAGGATCGGATGAAGGTATACTCATTGAGCAAATACATCTTGAATGAGAAACAGACACGAGATAATCTAGAAGAAGAAGAGATTTAAGCTGAGTATGATCATGATACATCGACAGCTCTCATGCTAGAGCTAGAAGAGGATGACGACATGGATGAATTACCTTCTACTACTACAAGACAACCGGTTCCACCAGTTGACAACAATGAAGAAGTCTTTCTAGAAATAGATTTATTTGGAGGCATGGATCTTGCTGAGAACGAGCAAGTTGATGATGAACTTTAATTTCAAATAGAGCACTTTCTTAATTGCACCTTAGTGAGGAGGAGGAGCACTTTCTTAATTGCACCTTAGTGAGGAGGAGGAGGAGCTAGCATTTGTCCTCGTTCAAAGAGCGTGATGGAAGTTCTACCCTCCTCTGATCTCCCTCGCCCCCCTCTCTCTCTCTCTCTCTCTCTCTCTCTCTCATAGACACATATGCTTGCAAAGAGGTAGAAAGAGAAGGCTAAGACACACCCGAAGGTGGGAACTAGCAAATATTATATATAAATTCAAATTTTTAAAAAATAAAATTTCCATTGTTATTTCCACGCGTATTTCCAAGAGTATTTTGACGCTTATTTCAATGCATATATCGATGATGAGACCAGGTGTGGAAACTAAGCGTCAAATAATAGCGATTCTCTTATAGTGTAACGATAGTTTTGACACCTTGTCCCAGAATTGGACTTGTCCTCCAGCCATCTTGACATTGTACATGTGACCATTCTGTGTGTTTCTAGCTTCATCCTTTGTACCACAATGTTGTCAATAAAAATCGACATTATCATTGATTGAGAAGTCAATAAAGAATGCAACACTGGTAGGACAAGACGTATTTACCCATTTGCTTGTGGTGTAGGCATTGGCTTCAAGAGTGTCTTTCTCGTCACCTGCCACCCAATCGTGATTAGCAACGGATTCTGAATCTGCTTCAACGATGCCCCCACCGACGACACGGAGCTGGGACTCATCGTACCGGAGAAGGCGGAGCGGCCCACTGATGTCGAGCTCTTGGAATGCCTCGGCGTCAGCAACAGAGAGCTTCCCAACACCATCGTCGTCCTGCCCATCTGAGAAGACAAGGTGGTGCAGGCCATGCGCGCGGGCAGCTCCTCCAACTATCCCCTCAGCAAGTGCTCTTCCTCCACAAGATAGAGAAGCTCTCTGCACGCCAGCTAAGCCCAAAAGGCTCTTCAATCTAAAGGGCATGGCAGTGCGGCGACACACTTAACGGGTGGGGATATATTTCATGCGCTCCCCCTTGTCGTGTAGCGGGGGAGTGCATGAAACACTTTCCACCTGGAGCCCCCTCTCATGCCAGCTCAGCAGAACCAACCTCGTATGCCACGACAACAGCCCTCTCACCACCTCGGAATCCGGATGCTCTAGACCTGACACGACGCCTACCTATATGCCTAGCTTGTCAAGCATTAGCATTTACTCCCTGTGCCCTTGTGCAGATGCTGATCTTTGAAAGCTGGTCGCTTCCATCTCAATGGTTTCTCTATTTTTTGAGTAATCCAAAACATTCTTCGTTTAATATTTCTAAATTCGAGGCGCATACCACAGTATTCTTGATTCTAGACTCCATAGAGCACCCTAACCGTATCATTAGTACGTCAATGAGCTAATTAATCAACCAAATAAAAGAAAGATAATTAAAGACCTTCACATTATCGACTGCTTGCATTAGTCTAATACAATCGCAGAATGATCATTATTAGATGCAACAGTATAAACAACTTGCATTAGTAGTACTCGTACTTGATCCAGAATGCAAATTATTAGTATTGAAACGCTCCATAATGACAATCATCACAATGCATGAGGGGCTTAATTGAGGGCGCCAGCATCACAATTAATAATAACGATTTTTTAAAGACCACACAGTGGATTGATCACTGTATTTGTGCAATTTTCTTGTATCATCCAAAATATACAATAAGAGATATCTAGTTGTCTTCAAATGATGATTAGTGATAATCTCTCTCTCTCTCTCTCTCTCTCTCTCTCTCTCTCTCTCTCTCTGATCAAGCAACAGAAAGTGGGCAGAGGGGAGAAAGGTCCCAGGAGTTCCACATAGCAGCCTCTTATTGGCTTTGGGCATCTGAGTTATTGTTATTATCGCCATTAGAGCCCAGATTGGAGAAGGTTATAATGGAAGATATGGGACTAAGCTCCACCAATTATTTCACGCATGTAGAGGGAGTGATTGCTGGGACGTAACAACACAAAACATGACAGAAAAGCAAGCTCTCAACCATCTGCTCGAGGTACATATGGTGAACCCGATTCTTCGAGAACAAAGAGGGATCCCACAGGAACTTGCTGAATATCCCAGCTAGTATATTGTTGATATATCTTGTTTTCAGGCACGTCTAGGAAACTCATAACGTACCCATCCTCTTCACAATGTAGACCATGCGTAACGGAAAATTTTCCTCCAAGGCATTATAAAACTATCACACAAACGTTTGGATTTCCCTATACTTTTGTTAGCTCAAAGTAAAGGAAACATTTCCTCCAAGGCATCATTTAAAAAAAATAATTATGATATTACATGAGTACATAAAAGGGATGTCTAGACTCTTGGTAATAATTAAAATTCCACCTTTCATTCAAAAGATTACTAGTACTTGTCATTAATGTTTATGTTCAAACTGGGTCGTGCAGTGCATCTCAAGAAAGCTATCTTTGGAGCAAACTATAAAGGCTGGTAAGGATAAAGGACTAATAGGAATAGTAAGTATGTTTGCTTGTTGCTTAGTTTGATGTTTGTGGTGCCAAGCTTTTGGAATATCATGACTTGTCTTTGATTAATTTATAGGATAAATCCATAATGAAATCGGGGCTATTGAGTCGAAAAGCCAAAACTGCTTATAAAGTAGACAAGTGCTTTGTAGTTGTAGTACCAGGAAAGCTACTATTGTTTAAGGTAACTCCTCTTCTATGATAGTATTTACATTATTTCTAGTTTACCTTAATCAATGCAATAACTCATAATACCCAACCTATGCATTGATTAGGGCTCTGATATTTCTTCAAAACGTGTTAGATATGTCACAACCTTGGCAAGAGCAAGGGTTGAGGTATGCTCTCATCTCTCTTATAACGTGTAACAAACTCACAACATAATGTGCATATGCTGAACAAATTCCTCATACTCCATACTATTCTTAACAAGCCTATATTCTCTATGTCATGTCGTTTTACATTGACTTGTTCTTAACAATCCTACATGGGAAACTAGAACAATAGGGGTACATTGACTTGTTCTAAACAATCCTTCATGGGCCCCACCACCATAATAAGGGCACACTTTCCTAGGCTCTCTAGGAGATACTCTCCACTTTGCCTCCATATGTTCAATCACTTTATCCACAATTTTCTTACCATCCTTCTTGGAAGGTCTACTTTTAAATTGGTTCAAGAGTATTGAACCATTGTCACACATTCACAATCGGCATAATACACAATCGCCAAGGTGCTTTTTATAAGAAAGACTTTTCGATCAACATGCATCAATGCTATACATGGTTCAAAAAAGTTCATATCCATTAAAAGGAAGCTACTTGAAAAAAAAGTTCATATCCATTAAAAGGAAGCTACTTGAAAAAAAAGCACTAGCATAAGCATAATGAAGAACAAAATTAAGCCCAAGTGTTTTATGTCACTAGTTACAATGATCACTCTGCATCCCCATCCAAAGCTTTGGCATCCAAAGTTGCTTGCATGGAGCGTTTTTTGGTAGCTGCGGGCCGTGGAAAAGGAAGAGCGCTATTTTCTATATATGCTTTTCTCCCAAAAGGACGCTCAATGAATGGTCTTGCTTGTTGTATAGAATTTCCAAAACCATCTTGTACAATCTGAAAATTCTCAGCAGGATACAATGCTCCATGCTCGTCCCTTGCTTGCACCTCTTGCATTTGAAGCAATAACCTTTGCATTAAGGCATCAAAATGTGCTTGTAAGCTTGGTTTTCCTTCCACCATGTGTACAATGCGCTCATAGCAATCTGTCACATTAGGCTTCTTTGCATTTGGCTCTTGAGTACCTTGTTGAGAATGGTCTACATTCTCAATGCTGAGTCTCCTCTATGACAGAAATACAATTTGAGCCAATACATGTGTCATGGCCATTGTCATACAACTCCAAACACTTACCAATGATAGTATTTAAATTAAAACCCTTTAGTAGCATGACCTTTACTTGGTGCTTACACATATTGCCCTTCATTGCCCATCCACAATTACAACAACCCCAATCACAATCGGCATTATACACAATGTAATGGATCTTGGCGCCCGAGGATTGACTTTTTACCTTTGCCATAACCCTTGTGCCTTCATTAAAAAATAGTACATCTCCATCTAGGATGCTCTGAGCTCTTTCCAGTGAATGCTCAATCAATCTTTTTATGGCTTTATTTATGACAAAGCCACCCTTCTTTGCCTCATCTATATACCAAAAATAAGACAAACATGCTGTCATAAGTTTGTGCAAAAGCCAATCAATTCTACGTCCCCATATGTACTTCTTGCCACATAAGAAACGAGACTTTAAAGTAGCATGATATGACTCGATAGCTCCATTTGTATCTTGATTTGCATGCGGAAGCATCCTCAAGCTTCTTGCCCACATCTCTACAAAAAGATAAGGCCCAGGTGAGCACTAATGCATAAAAAGTACATTAGGTTCCAATGATGTATTAACACTAGTTCTGTAATTGGACACTAAAGTGTCTTGAGGACACTAAAGTGTCCTGAAAGTTAGCATTTTTCTTGAATTTTTGTGGGCAATCTATTAAGAGTTTTGAAATGCTTAACATCCACAGATGTTCCTCAAGACCCAAAAAAAAATTGAGATTTTTTAAATTGCACTTTTCTTAGCTTTTGCAAGGCAATATTTTAATTTTCTTAGACCATTAGGACTTGTTTGGGGTTTTCTTGGGCCCTTTTATTTGGACACTTAGTGAAATGCTTAAAATGCTAATCAAGCTTTGACCAAGCTAGTGGCCTAGGCCTGAAAATGCATTTTTCCTTTTCTACAAAAAAGAAAATAGGCCTAAAGGTAATCTAATCATTAGATCTTCTGTCCTTGGGAAGGAATATGGACCTAAATGCCTTTTTGTCTTGTAGTGAAGTACCTTTCACAAAGAATGTTTGAAAATTTTCGTCACTTTGTTCCCTCCCTTTTTGGAGGTGCTGCAGATCCCACTCTCTCTCTACACTCTCTCTCTAAAACGCGTTTAGGGTGTTTTACTTGGGTAAGGGCTTCTTTTTCTCTCTCTAGGAGCCATGGCCTGCAGATCTGGACCTCCTACTCCATCATCCTCTCCACCAGCTCTCATGGAAGAGCTCACCATCCCCTCTTGTGAAGGTACAGATCTACACATCCTTGCAAGCTGAAGCTCTCCATCTCCATCACTAGCAAGCTCTCCATATCTATCATCCTCTCCACCAGCTCTCATGGAAGAGCTCACCATCCCCTCCTGTGAAGGTACAGATCTACACATCCTTGCAAGCTGAAGCTCTCCATCTCCATCACTAGCAAGCTCTCCATATCTATCTCCTCAAGGCCTCCATTTCTCTATATCCATCTGCATCTCCTCCACCTCCATCTCCATCACCATCTCCATCTTCATCTCCTCCATCACCATCCACATTTCCATCCTCCACCTCCATCCTCCATCTCCATCATCTCCATCACCATCCACATTTCCATCTCTGTATCCATCTACATCTCCATCTCCATCACCATCTAGATTTCCATCTCTGTATCCATCTACATCTCCATCTCCATTTGCTAGGTACAATGGCTCTACGGGACATCACCAACAAGCAATCAAAGTTTCGCTTGCACGTGGACTTAGACGAGGAGTATGCCACAATGCGAAGTAATCGAACGAAGGGATGTATTCCTGCTGAGGTGCTACGACTTCAAGGTGCAAAAGCCATTGATCTTTGGACTGATGGAAGCATTTATCCCCTTGATCCACAGACTGGTGCACCTCCCCCTTTTCGTAATATCACGCAGGTCGTACGCTTCTTGGGTGATGGTTATAATGGTTTCTTAGGGTACTGTCAGAGGCTCTATTCTTTGTACTTGCAGGAACTCTCAAATCAAAATCACCTCAGGAAGCTTCTAAAATTATGCAAGGCAGAAAAGGAAGAATGTGCGTCAACTTTCATGGCCACAAAAGAACATATGCTGGCTCGAGTCAAGGATCTAGAGAAGGAGGATGCAGAGCAGAAGATGAAGCTTGATAAAGGTGTGGAAAGGAGGGATCGAGCTATAGAGAACTATCTCCGTCTTCGAAACTCAACTCGGAACCTTCGCCGACGTGTCGATCATTTCACTCACCTCCCCGTGGGATATAATGCAAGGCAGCGAAAGCGCAAGCCTCTGAGTCTTCTTTCCAAAGATGGGGGGGCTCGCAAGCGACGTGTGCGTCAAACAAGGTAATCACAGCTTCAAAACTAGCATTACATTCCTTTTTCATATAGTTATGTCATTGACTCTGAACTATGTGATGTCCAGGGAATGTGCTAAAGCAATATTAGGTTGTTCCAATACTGAGGAGTCTATCCTTGAGCACATTATTCCAGAGCAGAAAGTAATCAATATGATAACCAATCCAGTAAATGGTGCGTTGCGTGACAGGATTCAAAAGTATTTTCTCAAGGAATTCGAGCAGATTGTCAGTCCCATTGACATGCTCACTGTGTGCGACACAGCAGGTATCAGTGATAAGGGATACAGGGCTTTGTATACTTGCATCACAGCACGTCTACGAGGCAAAGGAATGACACGATCTATACTTCCAACACCATACAGTATAGTTATGGCAAGGAAGTCAGCAAACAACAATATTGCCGACTTGCTAGGCGGCTACAGATGGGTGGATGGTAGCATGCCAATGTCAAATTCAAAAGATTTTGCTTACAACAAGTTTAACAATGTTTACGTCGAGGTGGAGGCGCTTCAACGAGCTATGATTCAGTTTTATGATATGACATTAGAGGAGACGGATGGAAAGGCTATATTTGTCCTCAAATTGGATGAATGTCAGGTTGTAAAGGGCCAAAGGGTGGAACGTACAAGTCTGACACTCATGAGCAGGGCATTGAAGCGAAAGAGCTTAGACGGCGAAGATGAAACAGGTGATGCGGAGAATAACTTGCACACAAAGCGACGCAAGCAAGATTACTTTGGAGTGCAGTCTGAGAAGAACATATGGTGGCAGGCGGCATGGACCCTTCCGCACGAGGACCATGACAGTCTGAGGTGGTACTTCACCCGTACAGGTATTCAAGGAGTGATACACAGGCAATCAAATGGTGAAGTCTTGCATGTGCCTGGCACTGGTCACTTTGAAATAGAGTGGCACCTTGGTGGTGATCTCAAGACCCTCAAATGCATGTTGGGAACTAAAAGCGGTGCTAACACTTTGTTTCCATGCATCTTTTGTTGTCATCCAAGGATGCCAAGTGTCGCAGTGGGGAAGGCCAAACAAGCAACCAAGGTGAAAGGTCGTAAGCAGGCAAGTGCAAAGGGCTCAAATCAATTACAAAAAGGGAAGGGTATGCACGTCTGGCTCAATGGAATTATGAGCTGCAATCAAAGCAAGGCACCATCTCGCGCAGAGGAGGATGCTACTTGGAACCCTATTCTTTCAATTCCACTGTCGCGAGTACATGTGTGTACCTTGCACGCAAGACTTAGAATTTTGGACAAATTGTTGATGCTCCACATCAATTATGCTTGGAACATGGAGCCAGAGTCACGGCGAGAACAGGGCATCCAAGAGCTTGAAGTTGTTTTATCATCCGTGGGGCTTCACGCAGGTGCTGTCACCCTCTCTAAGGATCGCAAAAACCCATCAAGTACCCAAGATAACCCTAATAAGATATGTATGGGTGGTGCAAAAGCAAGACACCTGCTCTCAAACTATGGTGAGGCTCAAAGCCATACACATTTTGAATTATGGAAGCAGATTTGTGATGTAACAACCTATCGAGGCAATGAGGCGACACTAGGATTGAAGCGTGCACATGTGTGGGAAGCTTGTGATGAGATGATGAGGCTTCTTGAGCGCCCGTATCTTGATGAAGCAGAGATAGCTACATTCAAGACTTCGATTGACAGATTCACAGAAGAAATGATCGATGCTTGGGGGGAAACTCATATAACACACTACATGCATATTCTCTATGCGCACAGTTCCTTCTTTCTAGATGAATATGGGTCTCTTGCACTCTGGAGCAACCAAGGCATGGAACGATCACATTACCAAGCCAAGGCGGCCTATTTTAAGAACACGGGTCATGGTGGTGGCAAGGTTCGCAGCAATGCGTTTCAGGAAATGTTCAATTGGTTTTACCGTGCACTTACTGGGAGAAAGGCCCAAAAGCGAGCCGGAAATTTGTCTTTGAGGCGCAAAATCATGAAGGTGTTAGGTGCAAGGCGAAAGAGAAGGGTGCAATGCGTCAATGGCACGTGAAAGAGCGAGGCAATGGCACAGTGGTCGACTAAGAAATGGCCGTGTGTGGTTACCCACCCAATAATTCTTGTTCGCCACTTTTTGGCGCGTTCATTTTGTAAATTGACTTTTTTGTAATTTTGGCCTCCTATAAATATCAATGAGTTTTATAGTCATTTTTAAAAGTCTTGACTTGTGAGCTCTCTCTCTTCCTCTCCCCTTGACTCTCTCGCGCGCGCTCTCTCTCTCTCTCTCGCTCGTGCAGTAATATCTCACGCACATGGAGCCCCCAAATGATCCTCCCTCCAATACGCAGGATGACATTTTCAAAGACCTTGGGCCCTTACCGGTGGCACATAGAACTGCAATCCCAAACATTTACCCACAAGCCCAAGTGGATCTGGAAGCTGAGCGTGTGAGGCTTGAGCGAGAGGCCCAAGAGGCCCAAGAAGCCCAAGAAGCGAAGAGATTACACAAAGAAGCAGAGGACATGGAGGCAGCTGAGAGAGCAAGAAAAGAAGCCGAAGAGACGGTCAGAACTCAAGAGGACGAGGCAGCAAAGAAAGCACAGGAGGATGAGGCTGCCAAGAAGGAGGAAGAAGACGAGGCAGTTAGGAAGGCGGAGGCAGATAAGAAGGCTGTAGAAGAAGCTCAGGCCGCCGCAAGCAACAAGAGAAGAATAGCATTCTTTGCTGCGGAGGAGGATTGGCTTAACAGAAAAGCTCACGGATTTGTTGCTGACCTGCGAATGGCCGGATACGAAGATGACACAATTTTGGAAGCGGCCATACAAAGTCTTCGAGCAGAATATACAAAGAGGAGAAATGAAGACACAGTAGAAAGGGAGCACCTGCCGAGCAATAGGATTGTCAATGCAATGCTAGACAGAGTCTTGGCTCGTGCACTTGGTAAAGGAAAGAGAAAACTCTCAGCTGAGGAAGTAGAAAATAAGAGACAGAAGCTTGAACGAGAAGCCAGGGCAGCAAACACACGGAGGCTTCGTGAGGAAAAAGACAGGAAAGATGAAGAGGAGCGAGTAAGGAAGGAGGCAGAGCAGCGAGCAGCTCCGAAGACTCCATCTGCAAAGACAAAGAAAACTCCAACACCTGCAAAGGCTAAGAAGGGGAAAACCATTCCTAAACGCTCAAAAATCCCTTCCGATAACTTCCAAGAGCAGCGACAGAAGTTTAAAAATGACACGCCAGCTTGGACTCGCCACGCGCAAGCACCACCGCCCCCAACAACGCAGAAGAAGCAAAGGTGGAGACCAGGGACAGTTGCCCTTAGAGAAATTCGCAAATATCAAAAGACCTGCACACCAATTATTCCAAAGGCACCTTTTGGGCGTCTCGTCAAAGAGATTATCCACGACCAGCACCGGGATGTCAATCGTGTGCAAGCGGCGGCACTAGGCGCTCTGCAACAAGGTGCCGAGGATATTTTGGTTTCGCTTTTCCAAGACGCGGTTTTGTGCATGGTGCATGCAAAACGTGTCACTTTGAAGCCATCTGATCTTCATCTAGCTAGGCGTATCCGTGGAGAGGAAGCTCTCTTTCACTAGATAGGGGAAGCCTTGTAATGCAACAAACCGTGTTTTGTAATCTCAATTTGATTAATGAAAAACCATGTCTATTTTCAAAAAAGTTATTTTCTATTGCAAGTGATTGTTGTCTTGTCAAGGTAATTGTAGTCTTTTGCATGTAATTGTTGTCGCTATGTACATTCGACCTCATGTGAACGCTCGTCTGCCACCGCCCGTCCGACTTTGGCTCGACTCGACGGGCCAATTTCTCCCGCGTATGGCCCCAGAAGGGTATATCAGCTGTGCGGGGTGCGCCGGGGCCGAGGGGGGGGGGCCGGTGGTCGCTCCGTGGAGCCTGTGTGCCACGGAGCGACTTTTGGCTGTTTGACCAGGTCAAACAGCCAAAAGTCGCTCCGTGGCACACAGGCTCCACGGAGCGACCACCGGCCCCCCCCCCTCGGCCCCGGCGCACCCCGCACAGCTGATATACCCTTCTGGGGCCATACGCGGGAGAAATTGGCCCGTCGAGTCGAGCCAAAGTCGGACGGGCGGTGGCAGACGAGCGTTCGTAAAAATTGATTGAAACATCATAACAGGACACGACAACAACATATAAACACATCAAGAAGATAAAACTTAAAATCAGCTCGAAAAACATCTTGATGTCATTAATTGTTTGATTTTCACAGACGAGCGTTCACAAAAATTGATTGAAACATCATGACAGGACACGACAACAACATATAAACACATCAAGAAGATAAAACTTAAAATCAGCTCGAAAAACATCTTGATGTCATTAATTGTTTGATTTTCACAGAAGGCAAATGATTACATTGGATCTAGCCAACTCGCTTGATGAGCTTGGTGAAAGCCTCGTGGGTGAGAGTCTTTACTGATGGTTTGTCACCAATGCGTTCGGCTATCTCTTTGGCATCAGTGATGCCTTGTCCAAGGCTAAGGCCACAAAATCCTAGGAAAGACCCTGCACCTTTATCACCAAAGCTATAGATAGCTGCTTCCCTATTTACAAGAATACATTTATGGGCATTTTGGGCTATAGGGGCTTCAGACAGGACGGCGCTTAGGGCTCTGCACTTCAAAAATTCAGCTTGCGCATCATTTGAAAAGTCGTTGTGAATTACGCGAAGCATCTCGGCATTGAAGCTCGGGATGTAGTGCCATAGCGCAGCATCTTTCCCCTCCACCTCCTTTCGTGCTCCACCCTTTCGGCTTGCGAACCAGTCCATTTCTCTTGCGGTCTACAAAGTAGATAGAAGAATGAGTTGACTTCAAAAAATTACAAATTAAGAAGGGAAGAAATTGGGTGTACTACCTCAGTGGCATCATCATGATCCGCAAGGTCTGCATCACTAATATTGATGCTCCCGAGGCTGACAGAATCCGAAATGGCAAGCGGCTTGTGAGGGGCAAAGCTAGTTTCTGGCACACTCTCGTAGAAATCCTTGCACTGGGATATTTGTACAAGAGTCTCTGCCACAAGGGACTCTATTGAGACATGATTTTCCGGGAGCGCAAGCACCTTTGTGACATCTGCGGAACTGAAGTCAATGTGGATGTCATCATCTTTGGACGGCTGTTGTGTGTCTCGCATGCCCGCGTACATAGCAATGACTGAGAGAGTTTCATCCTGGTGTAGCCCAAGGACATGGGCGATGTCATCCAAAAATAAGAACTCTACACCTTCTACTATGATGGGGTGTAGAGTTCGCACTTCGAGCTCTGGAACTTCATCCATGACATCGTCCCCTTCGATGTCCCGTTTCACAGCCTCAGCTTGCGGCTCTTCCGCCAGAGTCACAAGTGCAAGAGATGCTTCTTGCACTGGGGTGACAATCTCTTCCTTTGGGTCAGCTTCCTTGATCAAGAGATAAGGTGTGGCTTTCTTTGGAGGAGTGGCCTTCCTCTTTCCCTTGCTTTTCTCTGTTCCCTCTAAGATCAGGAGGGCAAGAGTCATGTCCCACCTCAAAAAACTTGTGCCAATGTTGCCCATTCCAAGACCTACGAGGTTATCTTCTTCCTCCTCCCTTAGATATGCGCTACTAAGGCCTTTGAGGAATCTTGCAAGCCTAAACCTGAAATTTTTGTCCGCTTTGTAGGTATGCTTGATAAGATCCACAGGCACCCAAGTTCCCTCCTCGTCTTCAAAGTTGACACAATATTCAGCCATGTATGTGTCCATGTAGCTAGTGAACGCCCCAAACACGTCATTATGGAGTTCGGCGGTGCCTTCCATGTCAATAGATGTCTGAAAGATGGGTGCAAGCTTCTCGATCAAGTGATCGAGGTCAAGCTTGTGCAATTGAGATAGGAGAGCTTGGGCGGGGGTGGCCATGCTTGAGTAGCGAAGAAAGCGAGGGGACCGCAAAGATGCCGAGAGTGAGGAGATGAACTCAAAGTGGCCAAAAGTGACTTATAAAGAGGTCTTTAAAAATTTTTTTATGTTTAAAAACTCACTTAAAACCTCCAAAAAAATAAAAACACGCGACAAAACTTAAAAGTGCACAAAATTGAACGCAAATTGCGAGTAGCCAAAATTGTTTTGAATTAATCTCTCAAAATCTGTTACATAGCTTGCTTGATATGGATACATCTGGGGAAGGGAATGCTTTTACAAAAGTAAGATGCCTCTTTCCTCTTACGTAGAGGTGTGTTATCAATCACAAATGAAAAGTCACCTTTCAGTGCAAACCTAAGGCCTAAGTACTCCCTTAGGTTCGCCATATTCCAATCAGCATTTACTACGATATCCCACACATCAGCTTGCGTGCTAACATGTACATCAAGCTGTTCTGCATCGTTGATGTCCGAATCGAGTGCTTGCCATTCGCCTCCAGTCAGCTTCCAACGTCTGTAAGGAAAGATAATAGAGAGTTGTTGCTTTCCAAGCTGGTACCGAACGACCATCTTCTCCGACACCACCATGCACTTTATCTTGTCACCCTGATGTTGAATAACCTTCAAATCCCATGAAGGTGGCAAAAAGGCACTCATTACTGTGCCTCCCTTTGCAATCCACATTGTAGGAGTCCGGTGAACATCAGTCTCCTTGAACAAAAACACAAACAAATGTAAAGGCATGAAGAACGTGAGAGTCGCACGATGTGACCCATAGGTGCACTTCATTGCATTGCACACATCAATCTCAATCCGACGTCTGGTTAGTGCAACCAAAGTATTGTCGGGCTTTGGCCAATCATGGTCCATGAGACTTGGTGTAGGGAGCCTCCGTAGAGTCCCAGAACCATCTCTTGACGTGGGTACAATATACTCTGCATGAAAGAAGAAAACTGAGCGCTCTAAAAGCTCTGATGTTGAACAACCAGTATATAGTAGCTTGCCGATTTCAAAGTGATGCGCCTCAAAGGTTCCAGAAAGGGCCTCTAAAGGCTCCCATTCCACAAATGTCGACGGAAAGATGTCTGCACAGAACATTACAAGAACACACTTGAAAAAATCAAGCTTCCGTAACATGAAATGATATTAGCATGTCTCAGTGCAGCCCATAAAACAAGAAGCACAAATAAAACTTACAATTTGCAGGAAAGCGTTTGTGATTGGCATTGTCAACACGGAGTTGCGATGCCTTGTAGACGTGTTGGATCATCACCTGCTTGCTTCCGTCAGCCCCCTGCTTGAGATCCACTATGCGACCCTTCCAATGGTGTGACTTTAACCCTATGTATCTGCGAGAGACTTTGTGGGCTCCCCTTGTGCTTGGACGCATCGTCACCCACATTCCTTTTGCAAAGGTGCTTGTAACCCACAAGCCAGTGTCGTCTTGTTCGTTGCTGCTGCTAAAGGACTCCACCCTTGAACGAGGTCGGCGACTCATTGTGCTTGGCTAACCGACTAAGCTAAATGCTATGAAGTTGTAGGTGTGTGAGAAGATCTCTGCAACCTAATGCTAGCAGAGCATATAAGCTGGCAAGAGGAGTCAAGAATGTGTATAAGCTAGCAAGAGGAGAGTGAAGAATGTGTGCAAGCAAGAGAGGATGGACTTGATGGGGAAAAAAGGACTGTTTTCCAAGCTTTCCATAGCCAAGAAGATCTCTGCAACCTAATGCTAGCAGAGCATATAAGCTGGCAAGAGGAGTCAAGAATGTGTATAAGCTAGCAAGAGGAGAGTGAAGAATGTGTGCAAGCAAGAGAGGATGGACTTGATGGGGGAAAAAGTGGACTGTTTTCCAAGCTTTCCATAGCCAAGAAGGCACAGAAAGATAGATCTAACTTTAGGAGGGAAGGGGAAGGCAGAATGGGGAGGGAGGAGGCCAAAAAAGATTCTTTTAGTTAGAGAGAGACTCAAAACCGAATTGCTAGTTTTAGAGAGAGGAAGAGGGAGTGGGGAGAGGGAAAAGTAGCTTTAAATGAGGGATAATGATGGGGGGGCGTTTCTGGCCCTAGCCCACTTTTTGAGGTGGGGTCATTTATGCCAGTTTGAGCTGTCTTTATTAAAAAAAGGTGGGAAATCTGATTTTATTGAAAGATTTTGCATTTTCAGCCCAATTTCTTTAAAAAAAAAACGTATGATTCAAGTTTGACCCCTACATATTAGGGGCAGGGAAACCCAACATTTTTCTCCACATGGCCTTCTCCCATTGCACCATTCCTTAATGACTGTCATTAGGCTTGGGGCAAATTAAAGGGCCCAAGAAGACCCCAAACAAGTCCTAATGCACATGCTGATAAAACGCATGATTTTTGCTGTTTTCAAAATAGTAGTAATTTGTACATAACTTTTAGAAGGAACATAGTTTGATCATGAAACTTGGCTTGATGGAAAGCCCATGATGTAAACTAAATCTTGGAATCATCAAACGATAATTATTGGATAAATTTTTGACTCGCTAATATTGAAATGATGTTTTTTATACAGGTGGAGCATGAATTTTTCTCCTTCCATATGCAAGCTAATAATGTAAAACTTGAGGTGCACCCATGTTATATAGGGTAAATACTACTTTGTTTTGAATTTTCCAAAACTTTAGAGCCACTTTTTGGGCCTTTTCTCATACATGGCCTTTTGCGCAACTTGTTTTTAATACGTAAAATGTCTAATTATGAGCCTAATTTTGATTTTCATCAAAGGGGAAAGCTGTGTAAGTGCATTATTTGTTGTAACTATAGGTGTAGACTACTTGTGCAAGCGTAGTTATGATTAGTTTTTGAAAAAAGATGATCAAATTTTGTATTTTTGTTTTTTACAGTTTTTTTAGAACTAGGCGATAAGAACCTACTTAAGTGGAGGCTAAGTTAGTGTCATACACATCAAATTATGGCTTATTTATCTCATCTCAAGCATGAAAACCAATAATCAACATTCTCATTGATAGGGCTACAATTTTTTTTAATGGCGTGATTGAGTTTTGATAATACGCGTTACTTTTGCTGATTTTATACAACTTTTTTGGAAAAAATTCTAGGAAAGGAAAATGATTTTTTTGGTGAACTTCTACCTCCTTGGACTGATGTATGCTATCAAAATATCTTGGTAAAAATGCTATTGATATCATTGGATTTTTTTTTTGAGAGAATGATGCTTGCATATTTGAAAAAATCCTGAAAAATCCTGAAAAATGTTCATTTTCAAGACATATGCTACTTTGTTGCTTATGTACTTCCAAATAAAAAGGCATTTTATATGTTTAGCATTTTTTACATAAGCATAGGGTTATGTTCTACATGCCCAATGAAGCATTTTGGTTTTTAAAGCCTACATTAGGAGTTTGATTTTTTTTCGCAACCCCCAAAAAAGGACACTCAAGTGTCCTGTTTTGGTACCAAACTAGTGTTAAAGCTTCAATCAAACTTTTAACTTCTTAAGCTTAGAAGGTCGAACTTACCAACTTTTGAAACCCAATAAGTTCGACCTTCTTAAGCTTAGAAGGTCGAACTTACCAACTTTTGAAACCCAATAAGTACGAAAATATTCAATAAAGGCCTCCTCATGTGAAAAGTCAACCAAGAACTCCAATACACTATCTTTTATATTGTCTATGGCAATGGCATCCGAAGCTCCCCCTTGGACACGCATGTTCATGATTGCACCTAGGCGTCTAAACATGATAGCTCTAACTTTCCAATCTTGTACCTTCTTCACTAAGTGCTTCAACCAACTTCGACGAACGTGCCATAAACATAAATAAATTGGTATGTTGAATACCACCCTATTTTCAAGATTGCAATAAATTAGAAATAAAAGTTTAGCTAGTTTGACAAAGAGAAAGAGATAATACTTTGTGAGCAATAATGTGGGCATGCACATGATTTACCTCATGGCATTTATCTCGGCGGTTGCATCATCAACAAGAAAGGCATTTGGATCCCATGATTTGTTGTAGTCAAGTATTTTATTGCGAAGACTTGTAAGCCATTGGACAATAGTGTCCGTATCAGAGCTTGATGTTATGATCCACGCAACTGGGACTCCATTTTGATAGTTATCAAATACTAGCATAGTGTAGAGTTGGAACTAAACAAAAAATATTCAATGAGATAGAATCTTAACATTTTTACATATAAAGTAGCATAAAAAAAGTACATATATACTACATGCGTACCTTGTAAAAGTTTATTCCAAACGTTGAATCCATTGATATGACCCCATTGTTGCCATGTGTGTTGAGCTTCTCAAGTTGCCAATGTGTTTGAATACCTAGCACAAATGGCTTATTGTTTGTAGCATCCATCTCCGCATAGTAGAAGACATCTTGAGAGTGTTGTTGTGCCCACATGCGAACACTTTGGGCATCACTAGAATGTAGCTCATGAGTACTACTTGCATGCTTCCTAGCAATATTTAAGATGTCTTTAAGTGATAGGAAATCATCTCGTGACAATGTATAGCTAGGATTGTTTACTTTTTTTTTGTGAACAACTTGAATATGTGCCTCATGCACTTGCATTGGAGTGTAACGTTTGCAAAGCATTTCAAAAACCCATGATTTTTTTTCCAAAGAGAGCCATGGTGCAAAGGATAGGTTGTGGCCTAAAGTTACCTTGATGCCTTCTTTGTGACAAAGCTCATCATTCTCATCAACATAATGCATTTGAATATAGCAAATGCAAGCTACATCTTCTAATAGATACAATCTTTTTACAAAGAAATGACATTGACAACCACACATGCGAGTGCCTTTTACACAACCTGGACGGCTTCCTTTCCCTGTCTTTGGTGTCTTTTCATTGCGAGGAACCATGATCTCTTTTCCACGCATATCTTTAGGACCATAAGCACACCAAAACAAAGTCTCCTCTAAGTAGCTATCAAGAGTTGGTTGCTTTAAGCTACCCTTTTCATGCCTTCACACGGATTGCCGCCTAAAATTTGTGTCTGCATTTGTAAGAGACTCTTCTCCTTTTAAAAAATCTGTTAAGCGATCCTAGTGAAAATAGGCTACCCGAACATATCCATATATAGACTTTTCACACTTTTTATCGGTCCATTGTAGATGATTAGCATTGAAAGGACCCAGCGGTGGATATTGAAGGTAGATCCTAGTGTCCATTCTACACACACACAGACCAGAAATCCTAGTAAAAACCTTAGATTTTTTTAACACATAAATGAAAAGCATGAGCTCCTGCATACTTAAGTGAATCTAATGTGGAGGTCTCCCTTAGTGCATCCCTTGGCTCATTCTTTCTATTGTTCGATAAAAAAATATCTCGACATACTTAGTGCTTCAGCTTAGTGCTCGTAGATCAAACAATATCAGCAAGCTTATAAATATTCATATATATATATATATATATATATATATATATATTTATAGGCTTCAAAACTTGGGCGGTACAAATACTACAACAATATATACTCAAATGGGCGGCATACAATCAATGCATAGAACTCCGGCCTTCTTTGAAGGCTCTCTCCCTCTCTCTCTCTCTCTCTCTCTCTCACACACACACACACACCTCCCTTAAACACCTTAAAGTAATGTAATCAAACACCTTCAACCAGAGAGATGATAGAGCACAGTCTTACTTGGTGAAATAAAGGGAACTTCGCTTGCAAGTGTAAGAGTGCCAGCCTGCACAAAAACAAGAGTTAGAGAAACAAGAGAGAGAGAGAGAGAGAGAGAGGGGGGGGGAGGCTTACCAGCAGGTGAACAACAACACGTAGGAGATGGGAGCTCAAGAGAGGAGCGCGCTACATGAAAAGGAGGTGATTACTCTGAAATTATCAAATCGGGTCCTAATTACTTCTCTAATCTCGCCGATTACATCAATGATAGCTCCGCAAATCCTAGGTGCGGCGGCAGCAGCTTGATCAGTGGCCATCCATCGCAATTAGAGCCCGGATTGAAGCTGATTAGCAATGCTAACTGCGCTGGCATCAAGCATATGAATGGGCCGGCTGAACCAAGCTCGGCATGCTTGAGGGGTATGGTTGATGAGCTGGCATGAGATGGAAGCGGCCAGCTTTCAAAGATCAGCATTTGCACAGGGGCACAGGGAGTAAATGC
Organism: Cibotium barometz; assembly: GCF_041138505.1. Classification (NCBI taxonomy): domain Eukaryota; kingdom Viridiplantae; phylum Streptophyta; class Polypodiopsida; order Cyatheales; family Cibotiaceae; genus Cibotium; species Cibotium barometz. The sequence continues at coordinate 20,094,256 of NC_141079.1, read as the reverse complement.
TAATGCTTGACAGGCTAGGCGTACAGGTAGGCGTCGTGTCAGGTCTAGAGCATCCGGATTCCGAGGTGGTGAGAGGGCTGTTGTCGTGGCATACGAGGTTGGTTCTGCTGAGCTGGCATGAGAGGGGGCTCCAGGTGGAAAGTGTTTCATGCACTCCCCCGCTACCCCGCTACACGACAAGGGGGAGCCCATGAAATATATCCCCACCCCGCCGGGGAAGTGTTGCCCCAGCTTGGCATCACACAGGACTGTGTCCTGGACCTTCATCTGTTGAATAATAGCTTCTCGAATGGAGCTGAGCTCCCTGACCGAGAGACTTTTGGAAGGAACAAAATTATACACACTTCTAGGGGTTATCGCGGCCGACGAATGGAGGCGGGCAGATTTGAGAAGGATCATGAAGGCTGCCATGAATGCCTGTGGAACGCAGGAAAGGATTCCTTTGTTCCATTGGCATTCAAAGCCTATGTTCTCTCAAGAGGAGACGAGGAGGAAATCGGCGTTGATGATGAAGGGAAAGCCTGCAGCGACGTTCGTGGGTAGGAAGGCATACAGATCCGGTTGCGTATCATCTGCACCACTTTGTTGCTCTTGTGAGAAGGCCAGGGTGAATATAGTCCAGGTGTGGACGTCACGGCGGTGTTCCACCTCATGGTCGGGCTTCAACGGAAACTCTTGCTGCCAGACATGGTATAAGACCGCTTCTTTGTCGGAGCAGGACAAGCGGACCTCTGCGTAGGTGCAGTTGTTTGGGATCATGCTAAGACATTCTCTAGGAGGCGGTTCCCCGGCGTGGCCTCAACTGGTGGATCAGGTTCCCATTTCTTCTCCCATCCCTCTCTGGCCCGAACTCTGAATACAGGCTTCAGGCGGTTGCTTGAGGAAGTACATAAAGCCGGTGTTCAACCTCCAAAGCCTCTCATGTCACAAACCCTGTACATAGTGAATAGCGAAGTGGTGGAAGGTTTTCAGTATAATGTGCTTTCGACTTTAGGAGTTCAATCTTTCACCAATACAAGCTATGTGGAATGTGTGAAGAGTCCTAACTGGCTGGTGATCTTACCGGAAGATTTGTATGTATTAGTTCTCCATTTCCTGTCATGGTACTTGAAACCATCAAAATCCATGGATGATGTGCCCATGTTCAAATACCTGGACGATCAAGGAAACACAAGGCTGCTGCCACCCAGGGATAAAGAGGCAGTTCCCATCTACTGTCTGAGCTGGCGAAGGATGAGGTCATTTTGTCCAAGTGGATTCCAATCTTCCAACGCTGGGTGAGCGTAAATTTCATGCCTAAACGCACTGTTCGAGCAATTAGCAATACCTCCAAGGATATATGCTCTTCTCTACATAGTTGGCTGAAAGAGATCGCCAACATCCAGCCCCTCGGTGCAGAGCTATGGAAGTCTCTGGCTCGCAAATGTAGCGAGATGCCAGCCCAAAGAAAATTAGCTCTCGATACCATGCACTTTCTTCTCCATGCCACCCACGATGGATACCTCTCTATGGATGATTGTAAGCGCATCTTGTCAAAACTTCCTCTTATCGATGCTTCAGGAAATGGTGGACATTGTAACTTAAAAGGCATTGTTCTCCTCCCAAGTTCTGTTTGCAAGTGGCCTAGAGTGCTTCTAGATGATTCCTGGAAAGGACACACTCTATGCCTCTCTGAATCTTACTTAGAGCTTCCCTCTTTCATGTCCAATAATATTGGAACTGATTGGGCTATTCAGTTTTTAAGGCAAGCAATAAAGGCAATGGACATCTTTGACATCAAAAGCCCCCCCGATGCTCCACTCCATATACGTGCTCCCTGGGGGCTAAGCAAAGACGATGTCAAATTATTTCTGGATTGGATTAAAGGATTGATATACATTCCCAGAAGATTCAAGAGAAGCTTGAAAGAAGGTGAGTGGGTAAAAACTATTGGCCACGGTGACAAGCAACCTGCAAGGTGTTTCTTAGATTTAGGGCAGTGGTTTCAGTGCAAGGATGTTCCCTTCGTGGACACTAGGTTCTATGGTGATTTGAGACCTTACAGTTCAAGCTTGAGTAATCTAGGCATGGTAATCAAAGTGGGCGATGGGGTGGATGCTGTGGCAGAGCACGTCCGTGAGCTAGCTGAAGGAGGCTGCTCGATGGAGATGGTACACCTATTTGCGATTGCACAACTGGATGGGGTGGTGCACAAGCTCATCAAAAAGAGCGATTTGGGTGCCGGATCAACGGCGGGAATGTTCTTTTGGGTCGTGGAGGAGCTTAGACGAGTGCGTAATAAGTGACACTGGAGGCCTCTTCCAGGAGAGACTTGTGGTGCTAGACAAATATTACAATGATGCGGACGTGCTCATGTTCTTCAAGCACAACATGAGCGTTACAGCAAGCCCAGGGACTGAGAAGTATTGCCGACTGTGGGTGGATTGGGGTGAGAATAGAAGAGTGATGAGCAAGGGATGCTGCCAAAGCTCATGGTGTGTAATCGCCCAGGGCTGGTTGGCTTGTGCCAACACAAGCGGGGCAGAGGATTTCAAAAGGAGGTGCCGAATTCCATGCAGTATTACTGTCTGTACTCCTCATGAGGTCGACCTCAGGAGGTTCTGTATGCTGATAATCTTGTTTTGGCTGAGGTCTTTAGCCAGGCTTTCCCTGGGCCCAAATTTGCATGGTACCCGAGAATCACCGCAGCGGCCTCGTGGATGGGGGACCTTGTGAAGTGCTACACAGACCGCGGAGTGAAGCAGTTGTCCGATGCACTGGTTGGAGGAGGACCTACTGCCTGTAGCAAAATGACAGTGTCCCCTTCTCGTAACGTCACTTGGAAAGGTGGGATAGGAAGAGGATTGTACAGAGCAATGTTGGGTTACCTCGCGGACCCCAAGCACGGGCTCTCTGCAGAAGCCAGGAAGAGGATGGTTATGCAACTCAAGGACGTGGTGGTCTGGGAAGTGGAGGAGGAGGTGGGAGAAGTGAAGTACAAGGTGGCTGTTGGTGGCAATGTATATGAAGCCAACAGGGCAGCGTCTCTGAGGTGGGAAAAGCGTCAATACAGGAACTACGTGGCTAGACCAGAAGGTGGCAGCTGGACTAGCTAGTCCAGCTGCAGCGAGCAAGGCAACAAGCTCAAGGTGGCGCATGAGCTGGTCGCCGAGCTGGCCAAGGGGGTGGTGGAAGGGGGTGGTGGGAGGGGAGAGGGTGTCGCTAGTGGAAGGGCTGCAGGAGCTGCTGCTGCTAGCGGCTGATATGGGGATTGAGGTCCCTCTTGATGAGCTCCCAAAAGTGCTAATAAAACTATACTGGCAAGCCATCATGCCTTGGAGATTTTTCTTTGCTTTTTTTATACTGGCAAGCCATCATGCCTTGGAGATTTTTCTTTGCGAGAAATTTGATTAGAGTAGAGATGGTGAGAAGAATGAGGAGAGTAAAGAAATAGAAGAAGGGAGAGAGAGAGAGAGAGAGAGAGAGAGAGAGACCTCTTGACGTGAGCAACAACTTTCTTGTTAAGCATATGTTTGGATGTGTTGGGACCAGCTGTATATCATGTTACACGTTACAAGTATCATGTTACATTTAGGTATCATGTTACATTCATTGATCACAGTAGGAAAGTGTGGGTTTATTTTATGAAAGAGAAAAGTGAGGTGTTTTTCTCACTTGCAGAGATTTAAAGCCTTGGTCGAGAAGGAAAAAGATATGCAAATAAAATATTCAAGATCATATGGTGGGGGGAGAGTAATTTTTCAATAAGTTCAATGATTTCTTGAGAAACCATGGACTCAAAGGACAGAATGATGTTGCAAAAAGGAAAAATATTCACATTGCAAAAGTGGCATGTACCTTAATGTTTGAAAAAAATTTGATAGAGTATAAATAGGACCCCCATTTTAACTGTTCATGGTATGATGCCTAAATAAAAGTTTACAAGAATAAAACTTTATCTTTCTTACTTGAAAGTTTTTGGATGTATTAAATATGTGCATGAACAAAGGTAGATCCAAAGGAAGAGAAATAAATCTTCAATGGTTATGCTTTGGAGTAGAAATGCTATAGATATTATAACCCTACCACTCGCGTGAGACACGAGTAAGCAGAGATGTTGTCTTTGGATGAGATCAGTAGCTGTAGTATTATGCACCACCAATGAAGGTAATGGAGGATGTAGATATAAGAAATAATAATGCTACCCCACATGTCGAGCATAAAAAAACCACATGTGCTTAGTGAACCTGGAGAGTCCTTTGGTAGGTTGAGGACAGATGTAGACACACATGTACCACATAAAGAAAGAAAAAGGTAGATCAACCTTTTATGCTTGGTCTGCTAGCAACTCAAATGTGGATTGTGACTCTAGTGACTCGAGTAGAGCCTTGATGAGGAGCTTGGCATTCCATTAGTGGTGGTTACTCCTGTTATCAAGAGAACCAGGGCTATTTTGAGGACACCTGGCAGCAATGATCCAAGTGTACACAAGCCTACGAGGGTTAGATACTGTGTTGATGACAAGTTGAGATGTGATGGATATATATCCCACCATTATCATTACATAGTTAAAGAAATACACAGGAGACCGTTTCATGACGTGAAACGTTTTCTTCAACTTCACGGCGTGAAACGCTCCTAGTATCACCGCGATTAAAATGCCGCAATTCACGGGATTACCTTGCCAAAAATACGTAGCCTTATCCTGACACCTCTGACACCACGGGTCTGACAAAATTAAGAATCGTGAATTAGCAGAAAACGTTCACAACGTGAACGAATTCAGCGCATTTCACAATGTGAACCAATTGCATTTCACGGCGTGAACCATTTTCATTTCACAACATGAACTATTTTAGAACCTTTCATGGCATGAACCATTTTCATTTCATGGTGTGAAACATTTTCCCTTCATGGCGTGAACTATTTCTGTAATTTCATGCCTTAATCAAATCTAACTCACAAACACGGTATTGTCGGATTAAGATTAAGGAAGTTCTTGAGACCAGTAAAACTCATAACAAGGTAACATGGATTTCTGAGTCCAAATAAAAAAAAATTAAGCACATGAAAGTGTAGAAAATCGTTCACGACGTGAATAGTATTCTGACATTTCATGCCGTGAACTGTTCTTTGCAATCTCACAGCCTCAGAAAATAAGTCGACAACATCTGACGAGAATTGAATTGGGGCAACAAAATAGCTTATCAAATCATATTCACATGCACTTGAGGTTTGGAAAGCTCATCGGAGATGACCTGACGATAGTGCATCAAATTACCGAGGATCTTCCTATCAAAAGAGTGTGGGTTCAGGCCAGTCAGTAAGCACTCAATTGTGTGTCTTAAGGAATCTAACCATCATCGAAGTGAAGAATCCATGAAAGAAGGGTTGTGATACTCTGGGTTTGGGGTAGAGGAGAAACCACCCTGGGGGGGGGGGGTCACTCGTATAAATATGTAGGTATCACGTGAGTTCAACAGAAGGACATTTTAAATATTTAAAACTTACAGAAATATATTTACAGAGGGGATTTATTTATTGTATTTTGAAAAAAAATTACAGATTTTAATAGGAAAGGATATATTATATTCACTCAAAAATTCACAGATAAGGGACTTTTAAATAGGCCTTGAACGCACATGATATAGAGGATTTACATATAGTGACCCCCCCGAGAAACCACCCTCCCCTACCAGATTCAGTGGTATCATTGATATAGTCTAGGGATTTTTTGGTCTCCAAACCAGCAAAATGAGATGAAGAGGTGCAATCTGCGAGCACGGGTCTGTCAACCAGTGCTGGACTTGGTCCAAGGCAAGAAGTACCTATCCAACCTTCAAATTCGAGGCTGTCAAACACTCGCACCCCCCGAATGAGAAGAGACAAGGAAAGCACAGCCAGGACTGGTCAAGTATTATTCCTAACCTTAGAGGAAGTAGAATTAGATCTGAAAAGGATTGAGGTAGAACGGCAGCTATGAGAATTGAGCTTAAGGAAACAAGAGCTCGATACTCGAAGGGCTAGAGCCGAATGAGAATTGAGCTTAAGGAAACAAGAGCTCGATACTCGAAGGGCTAGAGCCGAACAAAAGGAGATGGGAAGTGTGAACTTACTTCAATCACGTGGTAAAGAGCTGCAATTAGTCATGGGCAGGAGTGAGGGAGAAATTCCAAACTTAGAATCCATTAATGAAGAGCCAAGAGTAGAGGAAGGGTTTGTAACCCTAGTTGAAGGGGATAATCTACCAAGGGAAGCGGGTGAAGAGTGGAAGACCGCCTGTACACCAAGAAGGACATCGAGAAGATGATCAAGAGAAGATGATCAATCATCCCATGTTCTTACAGAACATGGAGCTCTTAATTCTACAAAGGCATACAAAGGCGACTAATGATGAGCCATTACATAATGAAGTAGCCAGATCGTCCCATAGACCAGAAATGCCTAGAAGAGCCAACATAGGAAGGGTACGAGGTCTAGGTAGGGGGAGTAGCTCCTTAAAGACCAAGGGCGAATCCAACCATAGATCGTAATGCGGCTACGAGAATGGATTTGTTGAATATGGCCGCAGAAATGGACCGAGGAATGGTCAGGGAACTAGGCACTGCTCTAGTCCATGGCTTCCACCCATTTCTCCACAGCCTCGCCTAGGTTCTCCCCTTCTCCTTTGAAGGGTCCTGGCTGAGTCCTATAAAGAGCCTTGCGAACATCAGGGTCAAGCTCGTCATCTTCAGAGACAGGGTCTGGCTGACGGCCACCACGGTTTCCTTGTCTCATGATTCTGCCAAAAATTTATATATTATTAAATTTTTATTTTGATATTATCCACGAGATCCTAAGACTTAAGAGGTTCAGAAAATAGTTTCTTAAACAAGACAATGATCTTATTGGAGATCCTAAGACTTAAGAGGTTCAGAAAATAGTTTCTTAAACAAGACAATGATCTTATTGGAGATCTATGACATATGTCCGATAACAGATTTTTCTTTATTAGATCGTCCGTAAATAATCACTTATACAACAGGAAATTTTTCTCCGAAAAACATTTCTTTATTTATATAAAAGTTGCAATATGTACATAGAGCAGCTCGGCTCCAGAATCACCGCCTCAGTCGTAATCGCATAAAGAAGCGAAACTGCAAAGAAGACATACCATGGTAAACACGATTCATTACACAAAGAGGTGCTCTAATTCTATTTCTCAGGATAAAGCAGCTAAGAAGTCTAAAAAATCGGCATGAAGTTCTGAAGTTCCTGGGTGAATGATCACAGAGTAGAACGTGCTGAACAAGCCCTAGTCTTATCAGAATCATGGCCAAGGAAATATTTTGCCTGAGCCTCTGACATTGACTGGTACTGATGTTAATACACCGTCCTCCGCAAAACCACATATACCGACGTCGCTCAAGAGGATTAGGAAAGTAAAGACTCTCAAAATGGCGAGCGAGTCTCACCCTTGATGTTCGAGAAAAGATTCTTAGAAACTGAATTCTCAGAGAATTATTGGTAAAATGGAAGTTCTATCCTTTTGAAGATGCCACCTGGGAGAATGAAGTCGATCTGTTGTGGGATTATCCCCAGTTTGCGAGATGAGGACATCTCGCGTTTTTCAAGTGGGAGAGAATGCAAGATTCCCCCCTAGACTCTCAAGATGTCCAGCATCTGTCCCTGTAATCAAATCCCTCTTTAGAAATATAAAAGATCTTGTTTCTACCAGTTTTGGCCTAGAGAGAGAAAATATTCTAGAAAGAGAATATTCAGATTTTAAATATTTTTGGATACAAAAATATCTCATCTTATTAAAATAAGTTCCCCTGAAACAGAAGTTTAAAAAGATTTTCAGAAGATGCATTAGAAATTAAGTATAATCTGTTCAAGAGGCATTATCCTGGGGGTGAAGATTTTTTCAAAATTTTAAATTAAGGTTCCTATGGACCAATAAGATTCATCCAAATGTAGGGAGAAGATAAATGAAAAAATAAAAGAAAAATCTCCCAAAAATGAGTAAATACTCACATAAGATGAAGAGTTGACTAAGGACAAGGTTAATAGTTAAAAAAGGGAGATATTTAGAAGTAATGATGCATTTTTAACACCTCTGCATGGGAAAATTTTCCTCATGAAGGAGGCGCCTATTTCACATGCTTGAATGAGTTTTAAACTCCCAAATAATGGGATATTTTTATCTCTCTCCTGTTTCAACTGTTTTAAACTCCCAGATAATGGGATATTTTTATCTCTTCTCTCTCCTGTTTCAACTAGATCCAAAAAGTGAGCGAAACTGACCTAAAAATGGTCAAAAATTGACCAAACTGATCTGGAAAATTCTAGAATCAGTTGGCTTGGTTAGAAGCTCACTTTTTCCTATAAATATAAACCCTCCCCTTTGTTGAAAAATAATAGTGTTTTGCACTGTTACCCTGTCTCTCCCAAGTGCCAAAAACAGTGAATTCATAATTCATTAGTTTTTGACCTTCCTTCTTCTAGAAGATTGGTGGCCACTCTTGTCTCAAACAAGAGTTGAACCCTCAAACCATCAAGCCAAAGAAAAGATCTCAAAATTCATTAGTAAGTTGGTGTGTGTGATTCTTCTCTTTTCCATTTATTTTATGGTTTTTATGGTTTTTTATGCTTTTTGCCTTCTCTAAAATTGCAAGTGATGTTATGCCTCATTGCAAAAGGCATTCCCCTCTCTTTTCTAGTAAATCCAACCATTCTTTATCCTAGGTGAATGATTAATGAATAAAATAAAGTTTTTCATAATGTTTCTCTTAAATAAGTAGAAAAATGTTACTTTAGAATGATTTAAATACTCTTGATGCATTTCTAATTAATTTTAGAGACTTAAAATTGAAAAATGGTCAGCCATACAAAGGAGGTTATGGCAAAAATTTTCCAAAAAAATTAAAAATAAGTATTATCTTTCATCATTCTAAAAGAGTAATCCTTATGATTTCTATATTCTAAAGTGTCATTTTCATGCATAGAAGATGCATTTTGATTATTTTTATAAAAGAAAATTAGTATTATTATAAAAGTATTACTTTCATTATTATTGATTTTTATGCATAAAAGTATGCATAAAGGATTATTTTTTTATTATAAAAGTGTTACTTTTATCATATTTGATTTTTATGCATAAAAGTATGCATAAAAGATTAAAATTTTTATTGTAAAAATGTTACTTTTATCATATTTGATTTTTATGTATAAAAGTATGCATAAAAGATTAATTTTTTATTGTAAAAGTGTTACTTTTATCATATTTGATTTTTATGCATAAAAGATTAATTTTTTTATTGTAAAAGTGTTACTTTTATCATATTTGATTTTTATGCATAAAAGTATGGATAAAAGATTATTTTTTTATTATAAAAATGTTACTTTTATCATATTTGATTTTTATGCATAAAAGTATACATAAAAGATTATTATTTTTATTATAAAAGTGTTACTTTTATCATATTTGATTTTCATGCATAGAAGTATGCATAAAAGATTATTATTTTTTATTATAAAAGTGTTACTTCTATCATAATTGATTTTCATGCATAAAAGACTATTTTTTATTATTATAAAAGTGTTACTTTTATCATAATTGATTTTCATGCATAAAAGTATGCATAAAAGATTATTTTTTTATATAAAAGTGTTACTTTTATCATATTTGATTTTCATGCATAGAAGTATGCATACAAGATTATTTTTTTATAAAAGTATTACTTTTATCATATTTGATTTTTATGCATAGAAGTATGTATAAAAGATTTTTTTTATTATAAAAGTGTTACTTTCATCATAAATGGTTTTTATGCATAAATGGATGCATAAAAGATATTTTTTTATATTAAAAGTGTGATTTTCATCATAAATGATTTTTATGCGTAAACATATGCATAAAAGATATTTTTTAATATTAAAAGTGTGATTTTAATCATAAATGATTTTTATGCATAAATGGGTTCATAAAAGATTTTTTATATATTAAAAGTGTGATTTTCATCCTAAATGGTTTTTTATGCATAAATGGGTGCATAAAAGATATTTTTTTATTAAAAGAGTGATTTTCACCATAAATGATTTTTTATGATGATAAAAGTGTGACTTTCATCAGAATCGGATTTTGTGCATAATTAGATGCATATAGAATCTTTATAATTAAATAAGGGTTCTACTTAATCCTCTATTTAATTTTCACAAAAATTAGAAAAATGAATAAGTAGATAATCTATGAGAAGAAATGCTACCGTAATGAAAAAATTCAATAAAACTATCGAAGTCAAAGATCGAGATAAATGACTATCTTATTCCTCATAAGGAATTCATGTTTTAGAAACTTGTAAGCAAATATTTGTCAAACGAAATTTAGAAAAAGAGAAATTGAAATAGTACCTTCGAGAGAGATAGTTTAAGAAGAACCTTTCCAGACCCAAACTCAGATTCAGACTATTGACCAAGACCTAATTCCTTTGTCGTCAAATTCAACCAATGACGATGTGCCCAGTTCAGGAAAAATGTACTCAAATCCCCCACCGAATCTAAAACAGAACAGAATTCGAGGAATTCTGTTTGGAATTCACACCTGGATCTAGAAGTATTGAGATACGGATTTAAGATTATTCATGGTTTTCAAACAAAATCAAAACTATAAACTTGCATAGAAACCCTGTTTTCTTAAAAGACTGTCTTACGCCAGAATGCTGGAGGGAGCATTTCGCATATATGTTTATCTAAGGGAAGTTCGGTTGCAACAGCTGGCGGGGAGTGTTCGAGGGACAGCTCACGCGGCAAAGCCTACTGAGGTCTTGACCAGCCTCGGTATGGTTAAAATGGTGCACTTCCGGTACGATGGACGAGGGCCGACAAAGCGGTCCCTGAGTGAACTGCCAGGACACCTAAGGAGGATCCTAGAGGGTTCTGACTAGGCGATGCACGGGCTCGCGGTGCCGAGGACACCTATACGTATGTCGAGGAAGATATTGTATGACAGACCAATGTTATTGTAATCTATCACTGGATCTCGTTGTTGACTCGCTGGTCTCAAACGGAGAGTCTAGAGTGATACTGTTTTGTAAGAAACAAAGACTCAATGAAAATTTTGAAGTATGACATGTGTAACCAATAAATTGTTTGTCAATGGATTGTTTTTATTAAAGTTTTAAAGAGGAGTGTGTGCGTATCTATTTTCTAAAGCTAAAGTTAAGAAAGGCATTTCAATTATGGGTGGGTGAGTACTTGTTTGGTTCCACCGATTCCAGTGGTAGGGTGGTGGCTAACCCATGGGCCAGATGGGGTTAGGCTGGAATCATGGAGTTTTAATAATCAAACTAAAAAATCTTAGGATTATGCTAGGCTTCGAGTAGATAGTTAATGCCCTGATAAATTTCTCGATTGAGTGGATCAACAGCTGTGCCTAATCTTGATTAGGAAAAAAGCATTGAATTGCTTAGCTGATCAAATTATATCAATGATAGTTTCCTTCTATCTGGTTTATTCAAGTGAAGGATAGTTTAGATTTTGATCTCGTTAGAAAACTCGTAAAGAAAAATTCAAAAAGGTGGAATCGTCCCCGCTTTCCGGGCATGGAAAATTTTCCCGGTTTCGGTTTTCGGAGTGACGACCAGCCAAGTCTCGTGCCCGGATATTCGTGGGCGAGGCCCAGAGTGAGAAACCCTACCCGTGCACCTTCACTTGGTCCTCCAACCGTCTAGACAGCCGTCTGGATAGAAATACTCAGTCCTGGAATGATCTAAAAACCTATCTAAGAAAGAGATTTTGTCCTCCTGGATTTTTGGAAACCAGAATGAATGAATTCTTAGAGCTAAAGCAGGAGAGCAAAACCATCGAGGAATATCACCAGGCCTTTGCTCTTCTACTCAAATATTCACCACCTCTAGATGAAGAAGAACTCATGGTTTTGGCTAGGTTCATTCGGGGAATGAACGAGCCCTTGAACACACTGGTCAAAAATGCCAAGCCAGTGTCCATGGCTAAAGTAGTAAGAATGGCAAAGGATTTTGCTAAAGCCTTTGTAGTAAAGGTCCGTTCCAAGCCCAGGAAAGTACTTCAAACCTTCCACCCCAAAGAGGCAGCAAGGCCCGAATCAGAATCAGGATGCAGGAAGATTCAGAAGTGAAGGAAGACCCTTCCCCCAAAATACTTTCTCAGGAGCCCCACCTCTTTCAAGAAATCAGAGGGATGAGCTCAGAACTGAAAACCAATGTTTTGGATGCCAAGGTTTTGGTTACCAGTTAAAAGACTGCCCGACTCCTGCCATGTCAAGGGGACAGGGAAGTCAAGGACCCTGAGTTCAGAGACCAACTCCTTCATACCAGTCTAATCAGGGTCCGTCTCGCCCAAGCCAGAGAAACCCCAGAAGAACTCCAGCTCAGCCCTCTACCTCTATCCTCCAGAGTAATCTCAGAACTCCTTCCCAGAACTGGGGCAACCAAAGAGAAAGAGTTCCACCTCAGACTGCACAGCAGCCAGAGCGGTCACAATTTCAGATGTAGTAAAAGAGGAAAAAGGGCAGATCTATGCTGCAATTGAAAATCAAGGGCCTAACCAGCAGTTCTCCGTCATCCATACTCCAGCAGAGTATCAGGGTAAGCCTTTTAAGCTTTTGATTGATTCAGGCAGTTCTCATTCATTCATTTTCCCTGGATGCTTGTGTAAGCTAGTCTTAGAATAGAAATCAAGGAAACCTATGCAAGTTGAATTGGCCAATGGAAAGACTCTTTTCACTCACCATGAGATAGATCTTATCCGGTTCAATCTAGATGGTAATGTAACCGACTGTCAGTTTAAAGTCTTACCTCTGGGAGTTTTTGATGAGATCCTTGGAATGGATTGGCTCCACAAAAATCAAGCTGACATACATTGTCACAATGGAACCATTTCCTTCCACGACCTTCACGGGAACAAAGTTCAAGGAACTAGAGTTTCCGGATCCCTGAACCTTCAGTTAGTAAAAGCTCCCAGGTTGCTGAAAGGACTTAGGAAGAAGCAGCAAATTTATGTTGTCAAAATGAACCCAGTAGACTCAAAGCTTAAGGCTAAAGAACCAGAATGGTTAAGTGAATTTGATGATCTATTCCCAGCAGAGCTAATTGAAATGCCTCCAATTCGGGAAGTAGATCATGTGATTGAATTGACCCCACCTGCGCACGTACAAAATGCCAGCTCCTGAAGCCATCAAACTCAAGGAACAGCTTAGACAGCTGTTAGAACAAGGGTTTGTAAGACCCAATCTTTCACCTTGGGGTGCGCCAGTTCTCTTTCAGAAAAAGAAAGATGGAACGCTTAGACTCTGTGTGGACTACAGAGGTCTAAATCTGACAGTTAAGAATAAGTATCCTATCCCAAGAATTGATGAGCTTTTGGACAGGCTAAATGGAGCCCAGATCTTCACAAACATAGATCTCAAATCTGGGTATTACCAGATCAGGAGCAATGATCAAGATATACCAAAAACAGCCATCAATACTCGCTACTATGGGCATTATGAATTTATTGTCATGCCGTTCGGATTAACTAATGCCCCAGCTACATTTGATCACCTAATGCAGGACATCCTCAGAGAATACTTGGATGATTTTGTTTTAGTTTTCTTTGATGACATTCTGATTTACTCTCAAGGAATGCAGTTGACCATGAGACTCATGTCAAAAAAGTTCTTGAGATTTTAAGGAAGCACCAACTCTTTGCAAAAAAAGAGCAAATGCACTTTTTTTGCCGACCACGTTGAATACTTGGGCTTTTTGGTATCCAAAGATGGAATTTCTCCAGATTTCGCAAAAGTCCAAGTAGTCATTCTTGGGATTGACTGGTTGGTATAGAATTTTTATACCAAAGTATGCTCTCATAGCTTCCCCCCTGACTAACTTCTTAAAAAGAATACCCCATTTCAGTGGTCTGCCAGGTGCCCGAGGGCTTTTGATAAGCTAAAGACGGCCTTGGTAACCAGTCCCGTTCTGAAGCTGCCAGATTTCTCTCTACCCTTTGAGGTAGTAACTGATGCAAGTGGTTTTGCCCTGGGAGGTGCACTCATGCAGGAAGGTCATGCAGTGGCCTATGAATCCCGAAAGCTCAGAACGCATGAGAGGAATTATGCTGTCCACGACCTGGAATTACTTTCAGTAGTCTATGCCTTAAAGTTGTGGAGACATTACCTACTGGGAAAAAGATTCACTTTGATGACAGATCATCAGAGCTTAAAGTGGATCTTTACTCAGAAGGACCTCAACATGCGCCAAAGAAGGTGGATGCAGACCCTGCAGGAATTTGATTTTGAAATCAAGTACCGCCCAGGCAAAGAAAATGTGGTAGCAGATGCCCTCAGTAGAAAAGCCTCCTTGCTTGCAATTATTGTAATATCAAATCCTTTGATTATTGAAGCAAGAGAGAAGATCATGCAGGATAGATTCTTTGGCCCTATTGCTACCCTACTTATGCAGGAGAGCAAAACTCCACAGGAATTGAATAGAGTTCAAGGGTACAGTGTGGATGATGGCATTATGTATCATAATTGCAGGCTATGCATTCCCAATGATGAGGAAACCAAGGGATAAATTTTGAATGAAGCCCATGATAGCCTGCCTTATATAGCAGGACATCCAGGTTTCATCAAAACCTACATGTCTATAAAGAAAAGCTTCTTTTGGCCTGGTCTGAAAAAGGATGTACTGAATCATGTATGTCAATGTCTGACATGCCAGAAAGTCAAAGCCGAGAGAGTAAAAATGCTTGGGAAGTTACATCCCTTGGACATCCCCCAGATGAAGTGGGAATGTATCAGTTGTAGGAAAAATGGGGGATAGACAAAGCTGAAACTGAAACTGAAATGAGAGCAGAACTAGAAGGAAACACAAACCATAGACATACCTTGAGATGAGTGTGACAAGACACAAGATTGATACTTTCATTGATGTGACACCTACAATATATAGGTGAGAAGTACAAGATAGAGCATGAGTGCATATGGGATAAATCCCTGAGTGCCACGTGGCATACTGAGATGACCAAGACTAAAAGTACTCCTAGTGAGCACTTATTTCCAACACCCTCCTTAAGTGGACACTAGGAGAAAGACAAAAGACAAGACTATAACATGACAAAAGATAAGACCAAGACAGAGAGAGACTAGACAAGGATTGAGAGACAAGCTAGAAGACAAGATGGACAATACTAGAAGACAGATATAAAGACTGATAGATTGAGAGACAAGACATGAGAGACAAAAGATCCTGAGACACCCCTCCTCAAGTGATATCCTCATATGGGTCCACAAGGGTAGGGACAAGAGTGGATCATAGACAGAGAGAGAGAGAGTGAGACAATCAGCCAGTAGAGTGGTCCCACAGAGAGAGAGACTTTCAGATAGACATGAGAGAGACTGACAAATAGAAGATAAATGGGGACATAGATAGAAAAATGCCAAGAGAATGTGGGTAGCTAATCCACAAAAGAGAGGCATATAGACTGATAGATAGAGTGTCAGAGATATATGACTGTAAGATCACACAAGATAGACACATAGACAAAGAGACTGACTGATTGTAGATAGACAGAGAGATGGACCTTGACTAATAATCCCTCCTCAAGGGCAATCCTCCTGCTAGAGTGAGTAATGCAGGGATGCCTCTTGGGCAAAGATAAGTCCAAATAGGCATGACATTACCCCATGATCTACATCATTGGTGATCATTGGTGGTAGATAGCATGAAAGCATAGACAGATATGTGAGAGATGGGAAGGTCTTACCATACTTGGCAGTGTCTAATCCCGTACAAGATAGAGAGTAGTTCTGAAAATTAATTTTGAAGAATAAACTAGAACTAAAAATATTGCAGCATAGAAAGATAATCCATTTTGGTTTTACCTCAGGTCTTCCACCCTTTCAGGGGTAACCCGAGAGAAAGACTGCTGCAAACAGAGAATTCTGCAAATAGAAAGAGATGAAGTACAAAACCACGATACCCAGAGAGACCGGAGAGAGCAGAGGTGCAGAATTTTGGGGCAGAGCTCGTGGGCAGTTCCAGCAGATGCAGATGTCGGAGCAGATCCAGCGCAGGCCTTGCTGGAGATGAAGAGGCAGAGGCGTAGAACTTGAGTTGCAAAAGCTGGAGCAGAAACAATAGGCGGAGCAGAGGCAAACAGGGCAGCGATGAGGGTAGAGGCAGCACGGGCTGCACCTAGAGAGATGCCATCGAGAGAAAGAGTCGTCCAGCTGAAGCTTGAAAAAACACGAGCTAAAGAAACGTTGAGGATGAGGTGAAGAGAGCTGAAGTAGAAGCAGAGAGAGGCGAGTTGAAGCGGGTGGAGGATAAGCGCAGGAGAGAGGTGAGAGGGATCTGCATCGGTTGAGCCCATACATAGGTGGCGGAGGGAGGAGATACAGCCCGATTGGTGTGAAAGCAGCGGCCCTCACAGTAGCCATCAGCAGGCCAAGCCAGATGAACGGGTCGCAATGGCGTGAAGTGCGCCGATAATGTAGGCAAACCCACGTGGTCAACCGTTGAGCCATGAACAAGAGAACCGAACCAAGCGCCTGAGGGCAGGCGTAGATGCAAAGGAAGCTTGAAAGCTCATTGAAAAACTTCTCTCCAGCCTCGGAGTCCCTTTTGACATCCGCCGAGGAGTAGCCAGAGATGCAGTAGTCAGGGTGCCTCAACAGCGCAAGGACAGTTTCTGTCAGAACATGATGAAGTCCTTCAGGAGTAGAAGTGTCAGCTCGTTCAGCTATACGATCCAGATCTTGTTGCAAAGAGCGTGCCATTCCCAGCAGACCAACTTGGAGCTTCAGGACACTGGTTTTGCGTGTCGAAGTGAACAGATTGGACTCTGTGCAATCGGTGAGGAAGCCAGAGATGAAGAAGAAGGCCAGAAACCCGAGAATGAGCACCAGGAAGCTTGAGGGCGAACAAACCTGCTCTGATACCATGTAGGAAAAATGGGGGATAGACAAAGCTGAAACTGAAACTGAAATGAGAGCAAAACTAGAAGGAAACACAAACCATAGACATATCTTGAGATGAGTGTAGACAAGACACAAGATTGATACTTTCATTGATGTGACACCTACAATATATAGGTGAGAAGTACAAGATAGAGCATGAGTGCATATGGGATAAATCCCTGAGTGCCACGTGGCATACTGAGATGACCAAGACTAAAAGTACTCCTAGTGAGTATGGACTTTATTACTGGATTACCTTCAGTGCAATCAGGTTACAACTCCATTTTCGTGGTAGTTGACAGACTAACCAAAGTTGCCCATCTAATTCCAGTAAAAGAAACCTACACTGCAGTGAATGTGGCTAGAGTGTTCCTCAAAGAAATCTTCAAATTGCATGGCCTACCCAGGAGAATAGTAAGTGATCGAGATCCCAAGTTTACTTCAAGGTTCTGGACTGTATTTTTTGAAGCAGTGGGAACTTTCTTGGATCTCAGCACAGCTTATCACCCTGAGACCGATGGTCAAACTGAAAAGGTAAACCAAGTAATCGAAGATATACTTCGGTCATGCTGTGGTGGCAAAGAACCCAAGAAGTGGCTAAGCTATCTGCACCTAGTCGAGTTTGCCTACAATGCTTCTTATCACAAAAGTATTGGGATGAGCCCTTTCAAAGCTTTGTATGGACAAGATTGCTTAACTCCTTTAACTTGGTCCAACCCATTGATTAGGGTCAAGATGTCCAGACAGATGCTTGATGACATGGAACAGCAGATGTAGGCAATTCGTAAAGATATTAAAGCTGCCCTGGATCGACAGAAGCAATATGCAGATAAGAAGAGGACAAATAGAGAATTCAAAGAAGCAGATATGGTCTTCATACTTCTATACATGAAAATCAAATATGATAAAAGTAACACTTTTATATAAAAAAATAATCTTTTATGCATACTTTTATGCATGAAAATCAATTATGATAAAAGTAACACTTTTATAATTTAAAAAAATAGTCTTTTATGCATACTTTTATGCATGAAAATCAATTATGATAAAAGTAACACTTTTATAATAAAAAAATAGTCTTTTATGCATACTTCTATGCATAAAAATCAAATATGATAAAAGTAACACTTCTATAATTAGAAAAATAATCTTTTATGCATACTTCTATGCATGAAAATCAAATATGATAAAAGTAACACTTTTATAATAAAAATAATAATCTTTTATGCATAAAAATTAAATATGATAAAAGTAACACTTTTATAATTAAAAAATAATCTTTTATGCATAAAAATCAAATATGATAAAAGTAACACTTTTACAATAAAAAAATTAATCTTTTATGCATAAAAATCAAATATGATAAAAGTAATACCTTTACAATAAAAATTTAATCTTTTATGCATATTTTATGCATAAAAATCAAATATGATAAAAGTAACACTTTTAAAATCTGAATATTCTCTTTCTAGAATATTTTCTCTCTCTAGGCCAAAACTGGTAGAAACAAGATCTTTTATATTTCTGAAGAGGGATTTGATTACAGGGGAAGATGCTGGACATCTTGAGAGGCTGGGGAGGAATCTTACATTCTCTCCCACTTGAAAAATGCAAGATGTCCACATCTCGCAAACTGGGGATAATCCCGCAAACAGATCGACTTCATTCTCCCAGGTGGCATCTTCAAAAGGATAGAACTTCCATTTTACCTGAGAATTCTGCTTTTGAGAATCTTTTCTCGAACATCAAGAATTTCTTCAGGTTGGAGTTCCATCTGCCCTTGGGTTGAAGAGGTTAGGATTTCATCATCAAGCACATAATTTGGGCTTGGCACATATTTCTTTAGAAGGGTTACATGAAATACATTATGAACTTTGAGATGAGGAGGTAGAAGAAGCTCGTAGGCCAAGTCACCTACTTTCTTTGTAATCAGATATGGCCCACAATATCTGGGGGATAACTTCTTGTACTTCCCAAGAGATAAAGAACTTCTTTTGGGCCGTACTCGAATGAAGACCATATCTGCTTCTTTGAATTCTCTATCTGTCCTCTTCTTATCTGCATATTGCTTATGTCGATCCTGGGCAGCTTTAATATCTTTACGAATTGCCTGCATCTGCTGTTCCATGTCGTCAAGCATCTGTCTGGACATCTCGACCCTAATTAATGGGTCGGACCAAGTTAAAGGAGTTAAGCAATCTTGTCCATACAAAGCTTTGAAAGGGCTCATCCCAATACTTCTGTGATAAGAAGCATTGTAGGCAAACTCGACTAGGTGCAGATAGCTTAGCCACTTCTTGGGTTCTCTGCCACACACACAGCATGACCGAAGTATATCTTCGATTACTTGGTTTACCCTTTCAGTTTGACCATCGGTCTCAGGGTGATAAGCTGTGCTGAGATCCAAGAAAGTTCCCACTGCTTAAAAAAATGCATTCCAGAACCTTGAAGTAAACTTGGGATCTCAATCACTTACTATTCTCCTGGGTAGGCCATGCAATCTGAAGATTTCTTTGAGGAACACTCTAGCCACATCCACTGTAGTGTAGGTTTCTTTTACTGGAATCAGATGGGCAACTTTGGTTAGTCTGTCAACTATCACGAAAATGGAGTTGTAACCTGATTGCACTGAAGGTAATCCAGTAATAAAGTCCATACTGATACATTCCCACTTCATCTGGGGGATGTCCAAGGGATGTAACTTCCCAGGCATTTTTACTCTCTCGACTTTGACTTTCTTGCATGTCAGACATTGACGTACATGATTCAGTACCTCCTTTTTCAGACCAGGCCAAAAGAAGCTTTTCTTTACAGACATGTAGGTTTTGATGAAACCTGGATGTCCTGCTACTATAAGGCAGGCTATCATGGGCTTCATTCAGAATTTGTCCCTTGGTTTCCTCATCATTGGGAATGCATAGCCTGCAATTATAATACATAATGCCATCATCCAGGCTGTACCCTTGAACTCTGTTCAATTCCTATGGCATTTTGCTCTCCTGCATAAGTAGGGTAGCAAAAGGGCCAAAGAATCTATCCTGCATGATCTTCTCTCTTGCTTCAATAATCAAAGGATTTGATATTACAATAATTGCAAGCAAGGAGGCTTTTCTGCTGAGGGCATCTGCTACCACAATTTCTTTGCCTGGGCGATACTGATTTCAAAATCAAATTCTTGCAGGGTCTGCATCCACCTTCTTTGGCGCATGTTGAGGTCCTTCTGAGTAAAGATCCACTTTAAGCTCTGATGATCTGTCATCAAAGTGAATCTTTTTCCCAGTAGGTAATGTCTCCACAACTTTAAGGCATAGACTACTGAAAGTAATTCCAGGTCGTGGACAGCATAATTCCTCTCATGCGTTCTAAGCTTTTGGGATTCATAGGCCACTGGATGACGGATGACCTTCCTGCATGAGTGCACCTCCCAGGACAAAACCACTTGTATCAGTTACTAGCTCAAAGGGTAGAGAGAAATCTGGCAGCTTCAGAACGGGACTGGTTACCAAGGCCGTCTTTAGCTTATCAAAAGCCCTCTGGTACCTGGCAGACCACTAAAATGGGGTATTTATTTTAAGAAGGTTAGTCAGGGGGGAAGCTATGAGAGCATACTTTGGTATAAAAATTCTATACCAACCAGTCAATCCCAAGAATCCTCTGACCTCTTTCACTGTCTTTGGTTCCGGCCAATCTATGACTGCTTGGACTTTTGCGGAATCCGGAGAAATTCCATCTTTGGATACCAAAAAGCCCAAGTATTCAACGTGGTCGGCAAAGAAAGTGCATTTGCTCTTTTTTGCAAAGAGTTGGTGCTTCCTTAAAATCTCAAGAACTTTTCGGACATGAGTCTCATGGTCAGCTGTCCTTGAGTAAATCAGAATGTCATCAAAGGAAACTAGAATAAAATCATCCAAGTATTCTCTAAGGATGTCCTGCATTAGGCGATTGAATGTAGCTGGGGCATTAGTTAATCCGAACGGCATGACAGTAAATTCATAATGCCCATAGCGAGTATTGATGGCTCTTTTTGGTATATCTTGATCATTGATCCTGATTTGGTAATACCCGAATTTGAGATCTATCTTTGTGAAGATCTAGGCTCCATTTAGCCTGTCCAAAAGCTTATCAATTCTTGGGATAGGATACTTATTCTTAACTGTCCAGCTGATTTAGACCTCTGTAGTCCACACAGAGTCTAAGCGTTACATCTTTCTTTTTCTGAAAGAGAACTGGCGCACCCCAAGGTGAAACACTGAGTCTTACAAACCCTTGTTCTAACAGCTGTCTAAGCTGTTCCTTGAGTGTGATGGCTTCAAGAACTGGCATTTTGTACGTGTGCAGGGCTACTGGCTGAGCTCCGAGGGTCAATTCAATCACATGATCTACTTCCCGAATTGGAGGCATTTTAGTTAGCTCTGCTGGGAAAAGATCATCAAATTCACTTAACCATTCTGGTTCTTTAGCCTTAAGCTTTGAGTCTACTGGGTTCATTTTGACAACATAAATTTATTGCTTCTTCCTAATTCCTTTCAGCAACCTAGAAGCTTTTACTAACTGAAGGTCTGGGGATCGGGAAACTCCACTTCCTTGAACTTTGTTCCCGTGAAGGTCATGGAAGGAAATGGTTCCATTGTGACAATGTATGTCAGCTTGATTTTTGTGGAGCCAATCCATTCCAAGGATCCCGTCAAAAACTCCCAGAGGTAAGACTTTAAACTGACAGTCAGTTACATTACCATCTAGATTGAACTGGATAAGATCTGTCTCATGGTGAGTAAAAAAGAGTCTTCCCACTGGGCAATTCAACTTGCATAGGTTTCCCTGATTTCTGTTCTAAGACTAGCTTACGCAAGCATCCAGGGGAAATGAATGAATGAGAACTGCCTGAATCAATCAAAAGCTTAAAAGGCTTACTTTGATACTCTGCTGGAGTATGGATGACGGAGAACTGCTAGTTAGGCCCTTGATTTACAATTGCAGCATAGATCTGCCCTTTTTTCTCTTCTACTACATCTGAAATTGTGACTGCTCTGGCTGCTGCTGCAGTCTGAGGTGGAACTCTTTCTCTTTGGTTGCCCCAGTTCTAGGAAGGAGTTCTGAGATTACTCTTCTGGACAGAGGCAAATGGCTGAGCTGGAGTTCTTCTGGGGTTTCCCTGGCTTGGGCAAGACGAACCCTGATTAGACTGGTATGAAGGGGTTGGTCTCTGAACTTGGGGTCCTTGACTTCCCTGTCCCCTTGACATGGTAGGAGTCGACGAGTCTTTTAACTAGTGACCAAAACCCTGGCATCCAAAACATCGGTTTTCAGTTCTGAGCTCATCCCTCTGATTTCTTGAAAGAGATGGGGCTCCTGAGAAAGTATTATGGGGGAAGGGTCTTCCTCCACTTCTGAATCTTCCTGCATCCTGATTCTGATTCGGGCCTTGCTGCCTCTTTGGGGGTGGAAAGTTTGAAGTACTTCCCTGGGCTTGGAATCTTTTAAAGTTAGAGGGTACAGGATTTGGCGGGACCTTTACTACAAAGGCTTTGGCAAAATCCTTTGCCATTCTTACTGCTTCAACCATGGACACTGGCTTGGCATTTTTGACTAGTGTGTCCAAGGGTTCGTTCATTCCCCGAATGAACCTAGCCATGAGTTGTTCTTCATCTAGAGGTGGTGAATATTTGAGTAGAAGAGCAAAGTCCTCATGATATTCCTCGATGGTTTTGCTCTCCTGCTTTAGCTCTAAGAATTCGTTCATTTTGGTTTCCAAAAATCCAGGAGGACAAAATCTCTTTCTTAGATAGGTTTTTAGATTATTCCAGGACTGAGTATTTCTGTCCAAACGGTTGGTGTCACAGTGGTTCCTCCATGCTACCCTGGCTGTTTCCACTATTTTCAGCCGGGCAAGAGCCATTTTGCTCCGCTCATTGTAGCCTGTGACATCAAAATACTCTTCCATGGCTTCCACCCATTTCTCCACAGCCTCGCCCAGGTTCTCCCCTTCTCCTTTGAAGGGTCCTCTCATCGCTGAGTCATATGAAGAGCCTTGCAAACATCACGGTCAAGCTCGTCATCTTTAGAGACATGGTCTGGCTGACGGCCACGGTTTCCTCGTCTCATGATTCTGCCAAAAATTTATATATTATTAAATTTTTATTTTGATATTATCCACGAGATTCTAAGACTTAAGAGGTTCAGAAAATAATTTCTTAAACAAGACAATGATCTTATTGGAGACCTATGACATATGTCCGATAACAGATTTTTCTTTATTAGATCGTCCGTAAACAATCACTTATACAACAGGAAATTTTTCTCCAAAAAACATTTCTTTATTTATATAAAAGTTGCAATATGTACATAGAGCAGCTCGGCTCCAGAATCACCGCCTCAGTCGTAATCGCATAAAGAAGTGAAACTGCGAAGAAGACATACCATGGTAAACACGATTCATTACACAAAGAGGTGCTCTAATTCTATTTCTCAGGATAAAGCGGCTAAGAAGTCTAAAAAATCGTAAATTGATCTACAAACACGGAAGGTACATCCAATGGAAGGACAATTGTTTGGAAACGATTCAGTCACCACCCGAGCGAACTACGTCCTTACAAGTGCCAATCAATGGTTGAGAGTTCAAGAGAAGAGGAAGAGGATATAATGTATGCGTCGCTTCCACCTCCATATTTCAATGAAACTAGATGCATGTTCTTGCCACTATAGATGTGTTGCAGCCCAGAGGAACCCAATATGTTGAAGGAATGTTCCTACTACCTCATTGTGCATGTTAAATGTGCAACCAAAGAAAGAAGATACGAAGGATGAAGCCTCCAGTACACAAGGGACTGGATCACAAGGATGCATCAGTGCCCAACGCCTCAGAAGATGGTGAAAGCAGAAGAGGTATATTGTCGACGAAATGCCCTGTTACAAAGTAAACCCACAAACGCCCAGTGGGGCTGAGATATCTCGAAGCCACTAAGGTGCACGAGGAGTTTTCTAAGAATTGGGGTGAAGAGTTAAGTAAGATATCCCTTTAAGGTAAACAGGAGGAGAAAATTATACCACGAGTCGAAAACGCCCAAACTTACAAAAGCAGGGCGACGAAAACGGAACAAGGCTCAGGCTGAAGCCAAGCGTGAGGCTAGAGAAGCAATGGCCCAAACGAAAAAAGAGGATGAAGATAAACGAGAACTACTCTTAGTACTGGACCATTTCAAAACTTACACTATTGAGATGAGTGAAAAGTGGTCCAATTGATGGCTAAAAGAGTAAAGGAAGATAGTCTATCCAAGTCGTACACGGTCCAGCCAAAGTAAAGGAAATTGATATTACAGAGCTAGGGGAGGAACCCAAACTTGTCTATATTGCTAAGAACTTAACTGCGTCTAAGGAGGGAAGAAGAGCTAATATCTCTCGTCAAGGAATTCAAGGATTCCTTCACGTGGAAATACACATAGATGAAGGGTGTACCGCTTGAAGTGGTACAACACACGATTCTAATCATGGAAGGATCCATACTATCTAGGCAGAAGCTGTACCAGATGAATCCAAAATATGTAGCGATTGTAAAGGAGAAAATTGACAAACTCATTGCTATGGATTTCATCTACAAAATCGAGCATATCGATTGGCTGTCACCAATCATGAAAGTGCCAAAAAAGAATGGGAAATTGAGGATTTGTGTTGATCTAAAAAAGGTTAATCCACCAAGAAGGACCATTACCCAAACTGCCATATACTGAACATGAATTGGAATGGGTAGTTGGTGAAGAAGCTTACAGCTTCTTAGACGAAGTTTTAGGCTATAATCAAGTGTCCATAGCACTAGAAGACCAGCACAAAACACCCTTCAATACGATGTGGGGAACATATGCTTATAAGGTTATTCCTTTTGGCCTCACCAATGCTCCAGCAATCTTCCAATGATGTACACAGCCTTCAAAGACTACTTGCAAAAGTGGTTGGAGGTATTCATTGATGACCTGTGTGCACACTCACGATGGTCTGAACATTTGGCTTGTTTGAGAAAGGTATTTGAGCGATGTCGATTGTATCGTATATCCTTAAACCCTTTGAAATGTCAATTCTGGGTCAAGGATGGTGTAATCTTAATGCATATTATATCTAAAAACGGTACTTCTATGGACGAAAGTAAGGTAAAATTGATCTTGTAATTACTGCCACCCACCAACTACAAAGGTGTACAAAGGTTTATAGGCCACGTTGGGTATTATCGTTGCTTAATCATATTCTATTATGTTGAAACTGCCAGACCATTGTATAGACTACTCATTGTCTTTGAATGGACTGAGGAATGCCAAGAAGCATATGATAAGTTGAAGAAAGCACTAGCGAGTGCACCTATTCTGAGACCACCCACAACTAGGATCTTATGTTCCATGTATATATCGATGTATCAAACTTTGCAATAGGTTGTGTATTGGCACAACCTGGGGAATCAAAATTGGATTACCCAATTTTCTTTGCCAGTCGTCAACTAAACGATGCAAAGATAAATTACACTACCACGAAGCATGAAGGATTGGCCGTGGTTTATGCTATAGAAAAATATCGACATTACTTACTGGCCAACAAATTTGTATTCTTTGTGGACCATCAAACCCTATTATATTTGGTGAACAAGCCTTGCACCACGAGAAGAATCACTCACTTGTTACTTTTACTCTTGGAATTTGACTTTACGGTCACAGTAAGAAAAGGGACACAACATATGCTGGCCGACCATATGTCTAGAATTTTTGGTGTGGATGATGACCTTCCAGATGCTTGTCTTTTTAAACCAGACATGGTGCCTGAGTGGAATGAGGAAATATTTGACTATCTAGCTCATGGTTTTCCACAAGAACGACCCTTGAAAATGGATAAAATGCGTCAGCTCATTAAGCCGATCGCACCTTATCAATTATTTCTTGAGGATTATATAAGCTAGGCAAGGATGATCTCCTTAGAAGATATGTACGAGATGATGAATTTGTCACAATACTGGAGGAAGCACACTCAGGAATAGCCGAAGAACACTCTGCTGAAGTTATAGCTTTTTGCAATGTGCTTTAAGCAAGACTATGATGGCCTACGTTATTCGGGGATGCTATAGAGTTTGTGAAAAGATGCAAGGAATGTCAAAGATTTTGTATTTCACAACAAAGATACAAGATGCCTCTCACGCCTGCGATTGTAACACAACCTTTTGAGAAGTGGGGGATTGATTTTGTTGGACCTATCATCTCAGTCCAGCATCGCATCTGTCTCACAAGCAAGATATGTGATCGTAGTAGCCACAGACTATTTCACAACATGGATAGAGGCAAGAGCCTCTAAGCGAGTTGATGCACGCACCACGACTAAATTCTTATACGAATAGATCATTTTAATATTTATTTTCCCACTTGAAATAGTCAGGGACTTGGGTTCACATTTCATTAATGAGGTGATCGAACACTTACTTGTTGGATTCCTTGTAGTCCATCGAAAGTCGTCACCTTATTATCCACATTCAAATGGTCAAGTAGAGAGCACAAATAAGATTCTATGTGCTATCTTGACTAAAACATTAGAGGCCAGTCGCATGGATTGGGAACATAAAGTGACTGTAGCTCTATGGGCGTATCGTATATCGTATAAGGTGTGAGTCAAGTTAGGTGTTAGTATAAAATTTAATTTCCTAGAGACCATAAGTTCATAAGGGTTTTGAGTTTATAGGTTTAAGATTTAGGGTGGGGGTCTAGGGTTTCGGTTAAAGAGTATTTAGGTTCATATGATTCCCTAGGGTTTCCAAGTAGAAGGGATATATAGTAGTAGAGGAGAGACTAATATGTATTAGAGATAATTTAGGTATTAGGATATAAGTACTTAAGCTATAGATTTACAGTGTATAGTTTTAGGGTTTAAGATGGGTTGAGGGTCATAGGATTTAGAGAATCAACACCTTGAACATCAGCTTTGGTTTTAGTAATGGGTTGCTTGCCCTGATAAGCCCTTCATATTCTGCACATGACAAGGACTCAAGAATATTGCTCTCATTGGATGTAATGGATAGAAAAATATATTAGCCAAGTTCGTTAGTATGAAGTCACCCCTAAAGATACCCATAATGATAGTTGGATCGGCATCTCTTTCTATATTTTAGTGAATTAGTGTTAAATCTCCTAAACTGAGGTCATCAGTTAGGTTTATCTCATACTCAAGAGAGGAGAGAGTTAGTGTAGACAAAAACAAGGTTAAGGTTTGAGAAGGGGCTCGAGGAGTCACCGAAAAGTTATTATTTTTGGGTGGGTGTTGTGTGCGTGTGTGTGTGTGAGTTTGATGAGAAGAATGTTAGTGGGGTGAGTAGTAAATAGATGGATGAGTGCTAGTTCGAAAATAGATGGATGAGTGCTAGTTCGAAAATAGTGTCTCAAATATGATAAAAGTAACACTTTTATATTAAAAAAATAATCTTTTATGCATACTTTTATGCATGAAAATCAATTATGATAAAAGTAACACTTTTATAATAATAAAAAATAGTCTTTTATGCATGAAAATTAATTATGATAGAAGTAACACTTTTATAATAATAAAAAATCTTTTATGCATACTTCTATGCATGAAAATCAAATATGATAAAAGTAACACTTTTATAATAAAAATAATAATCTTTTATGCATACTTTTATGCATAAAAATCAAATATGATAAAAGTAACACTTTTATAATAAAAAAATTCTTTTATGCATACTTTTATGCATAAAAATCAAATATGATAAAAGTAACACTTTTACAATAAAAAAAGTAATCTTTTATGCATAAAAATCAAATATGATAAAAGTAACACTTTTACAATAAAAAATTAATCTTTTATGCATACTTTTATGCATAAAAATCAAATATGATAAAAGTAATATTTTTACAATAAAAATTTTATTCTTTTATGCATACTTTTATGCATAAAAATCAAATATGATAAAAGTAACACTTTTATAATAAAAAAAATCCTTTATACATACTTTTATGCATAAAAATCAATAATGAAAGTAATACTTTTATAATAATACTAATTTTCTTTTATATAAATAATCAAAATGCATCTTCTATGCATGAAAATGACACTTTAGAATATAGAAATCATAAGGATTACTCTTTAGAATAATGAAAGATAATATTTATTTTTAATTTTTTTTGAAAATTTTTACCATAACCTCCTTTGTATGGCTGACCATTTTTCAATTTTAAGTCTCTAAAATTAATTAGAAATGCATTAAGAGTATTTAAATCATTCTAAAGTAACATTTTTCTACTTATTTAAGAGAAACATTATGAAAAACTTTATTTTATTCATTAATCATTCACCTAGGATAAAGAATGGTTGGATTTACTAGAAACGAGAGAGAAATGCCTTTTGCAATGAGGCATAACATCACTTGCAATTTTAGAGAAGACAAAAAGCATAAAAAAACCATAAAAACCATAAAATAAATGGAAAAGAGAAGAATCACCAATTTACTAATGAATTTCGAGAGCTTTCCTTTGGCTTGATGGTTTGAGGGTTCAACTCTTGTTTGAGACAAGAGTGGCAAAACACTATTATTTTTCAACAAAGGGGAGGGCTTCTATTTATAGGAAAAAGTGAGTTTCTAACCAAGCCAACTGATTCTAGAATTTTCCAGATCAATTTGGTCAATTTTTGACCATTTTTAGGTCAGTTTTGCTCACTTTTTGGATCTAGTTGAAACAGGAGAGAGAAGAGATAAAAATATCCCATTATTTGGGAGTTTAGAACTCATTCAAGCATGTGAAATAGGTGCCTCCTTCATGAGGGGAATTTCCCCATGCAGAGGTGTCAAAAATGCATCATTACTTCTAAATATCTCCCTTTTTTAACTATTAACCTTGTCCTTAGTCAACTCTTCATCTTATGTCAGTATTTACTTATTTTTGGGAGATTTTTCTTTTATTTCTTCATTTATCTCCTCCCTACATTTGGATGAATCTTATTGGTCCATAGGAACCTTAATTTAAAATTTTGAAAAAATCTTCACCCCAAGGATAATGCCCTTGAACAGATTATACTTAATTTCTAATGCACCTTCTGAAAATCTTTTTGAACTTCTGTTTTAGGAGAACTTATTTTAATAAGATGAGATATGTTTCTATCCAAAAATATTTAAAATCTGAATATTCTCTTTCTAGAATATTTTCTCTCTCTAAAACTGGTAGAAACAAGATCTTTTATATTTTTGAAGAGGGATTTGATTACAGGGGAAGATGCTGGACATCTTGAGAGGCTGGGGAGGAATCTTACATTCTCTCTCACTTGAAAAACGCGAGATGTCCTCATCTCGCAAAACTGGGGATAATCTCGCAACAGATCGACTTCATTCTCCCAGGTGGCATCTTCAAAAGGATAGAACTTCCATTTTACCAATAATTCTCTGAGAATTCAGTTTCTGAGAATCTTTTCTCGAATATCAAGGGTGAGACTCGCTCGCCATTTTTTGAGTCTTTACTTTCCTAATCCTCTTGAGCAACGTCGGTATATGTGGTTCTGTGTGGAGGACGGTGTATTAACATCAGTACCAGTCAATGTCAGAGGCTCAGGCAAAATATTTCCTTGGCCATGATTCTGATAAGACTAGGGCTTGTTCAGCACGTTCTACTCTGTGATCATTCACCCAGGAACTTAGTATTTGTGAGTCCTTTCAAACATACACATGGTCTAATTCCCAGTCATGCACAAATTTGGATTCCCTCATAAAAGGTTTGCCTAAGATGATGTATGAATCCGGTTGGCGCAGAAAGTCCATCACAATATATGTATGACAAAAGTGAAACGAAAAGAGCTTAAGTCTTACGTTTTTCAACATCCCCATAGGTCTTGAAGATGTTCTGTCTCCATTTTGACATTTAGATCTACTCTTTTCAAATCTAGTTTACCCGAGTTTTTCCAAGACCGTTTCGTAATGATGCTCACCCCGCTCCTCAATCCAAGATAGCCAATGCTCGGTACCCGTTATGATGGATTGGGATTGTAGCATTTGTATCATCACTCTCATAATATTGACCCAAGGTTAACCGATATTTTGATGAATTTGGGGATTTATCACCTCTGCATGCTTTAGGTCTTTCTCTACTAGAGGTGATTGGGTCTCCTCTCTGTAGTGGATATTGGGTTTGATCTTCCCTCTACCTTGTTAAAATGGAAGTAAAGTGATAAGCTATGGTGGATCAAATGCAAGAATCAACATCATTAACAAAGAGATTAGATGATGATTAAGATGAGATTAGTGAGCGATTAACTGATAGCTTAATGTAAGCATCGATACTCAAAAACCATCAAATTCTCATTAGGCCAATGCCTCAATTTATAGAGCTTACATCCACAAGATGTTAAGCATCTAATCCCACTGATCTCTCCTTGATTCACTCCACCTCTTTTGCTTGATTCTCTCCACCTCTTCACTTTTCCCAGAATATCTCCACACATCCTAAATCTTCTCATGCTACCCTTTATTCTCTCCCAGCAGTAGATACCTCTCACCTTTTCACTGCTTCTCACTCATTTACAGATTCTCTTTTACAGCCTCTTGCTAAGGGCTTGTTCTCGCACACACCCATTCACTTGTATATTTCAAGACCTCCCCTCAAGTGAATAATCCTAGCACACCTAGAATCTATACCAAGTTTCCCTCTTACTTGGTAGCCCGCAACCAGTGCCTCAAGTCTCTAAACTCATAATCCTTTGACACTCTCTCTCTCTATGTGTCCAAGGCTTACTACAAGTGCCCGTGACCTTGACTAAAGTGCTCACACATACATCTACCACATGGCCTACATCGTCGGTGGCTCAGAGGAGGTGGTTTTACTCTGTTGGAGCAGGTTACATTGGGTTGTGGGGTTTCTCTCTCTCTCTCTCTCTCTCTCTCTCTCTCTCTCTCTCTCTCACACACACACACAGAAAAGATGATCTGACTTCACTTCCTTAGGTGTCTCCATGAAGTTTATCGATGTCGTTCCTTCTCCATTGGGTTTGTTGTAGCAGTCTCTTGCCATAGTTGTGGCAAGTGAAGGTCCTTCCTCCTCCTCTGCCTCTTCCTCGTCCTCGTCCTTGTGAGAATCCTCCTCGTGTGAAGAATGCTTTTTCCTCTCCGGCTGTTGAGTCCACCCATTTCTTCTCTTTGACCTTGGTCTCTTGCTCTAGTAGAGCTCCTTCTATCTCATGCAACTTCAATTCACGTACATTCTTTAATGTTGCTACTACAATGTTTTCATATTCACCTTTGTCCACACTCTTCGGAAACACTGCTAGTGCCTCATCATCCTCTACCTTCTTACCAATGGCTGCCAATTGTTGCTTAATGCTTTTTTATTTGTACAAGTGTGTGATTAAAGGTTCATTTTCCTTTATATCAAGTTTGTATAGAATTGCATTAGCAGATTTATCTTTGACTTTTTTGCTTGAGTGCCAAATAATTTATTGAGTTCATCCCATGCATCTTTTGCCCATTGTATCCCTGTGATGTGGTGAATGATTTCATCATTTAAATCGAGTGCGATGAGTCCTACTGCTTTCTCATTCTTGCTCTTCCACTCATTTTTCCCAATCACCTCTGGGCATTCATCTCTTCCCTCAACTCACCCCCACAGATTTTTCCTCACGAGCAAATACATGGTTTTTGTTTGCCATGTATAAAGCTGCTCTCCATTAAATTTAGCTATCTCTTGTGCCGTTCTCATGAGTGATGATGTGAAGAGGGTCTTATCTCTTGATCCAATTCAAGAATCAAGGGTAGTTTCTACCCTTTTACAACTCAATCTGGTGTGTAGAGGTGATAATTACAACAGATTTATCAGCATAAATTCACCAAAAATTACATAGAGCCAAGGGTAACAAATTTGTACTGAATGGTTGGAGCATCAAACCATATTCAAATTGTAATCTAAAGTAATAGGGATCTGTATCAAATATCCAGTGGTAAATTTGAACCCTCAATTGTACTAAAATATAGTGATTAGCACTAATTAATCATTGATTAGCAAAATAATCTCCTGTTTTGTGTGCAAAAAACAGTGTGCGGAGAGGCCAGATCTGGGGTGTTAGAGTTCAAATGAGCTCAACTCCTTTCAAAGCCATCAATACAAGTTAGTCTAGTAGAGGATCAAGCTAAGAAACAAAAGGTTTGACTAAACATTGAATGCTTAATCTCTGTTTTACCAGTCACTTTTGCAGATTTGATGCAGAGCTTGATGCCACTTCTCCTTGAGAAATTTCACAAATCTGACATCACCAACATGTAGAGCACCCTTGAAAACCCTTGGGGCTAAGAGGAATTAGACCAATTGCTTCTGTGTAAGTGTAGATCTGAGTTTTGCTTCAGAAAGAAGACGCTTGTAAATTCGCGAAAATCTGGAGCAACCGACGGCGGTTTAACGTTTTGACTTGATGGGCCGCGGTGCGTGGGCAGCTTGGCTAGGTGGGGCTAGATGCTTGAAGCCTATTGTTAAGGCTGGAGGGAGAGGGAGCTCCTCCACCAGCATAGGGTGCAGAGAATGGTTGAAAAAAGGCTTAAAAATGTTTATCTCTTAATCCTAATTATTAATAAGATGATTAGCAAGATAATAAGCTCATAAATTGGATTAATCCTAAGCTACACTTTGATACCATGTTAAAATGCAAGCAAAGTGATGAGCTATGGTGGATTAAATGCAAGAATCAACATCATTAACAAAGAGATTAGACGATGATTAAGATGAGATTAGTGAGCAATTAATTGATAGCTTAATGTAAGCATAGATACTCAAAAACTAGGCCTCAATTTATAGAGTTTACATCCACAAGATGCCAAGCATCTAATCCTACTGATCTCTCCTTGATTCACTCCACCTCTTTTGCTTGATTCTCTCCACCTCTTCACTTTTCCCAGAATATCTCTATACATCCTAAATCTTCTCATGCTACTCTTTATTCTCTCCCAGTAGATACCTCTCACCTTTTCACTGCTTCTCCCTCATTTACAGATTCTCTTTTATAGCCTCTTGCCTAAGGGCTTGTTCCCACACACACCCATTCACTTGTATATTTCAACATACGCAATCCTTTATGTCTGCCCACAATGCTGGTGTATTGCGTAACAATGGTCGTAATGGCATTTGGACTGTGGTGGACACTACGGCTACGAGACTGCCTCTTGGCTCCCTGGAAAATGAGGGCTCCTTCCATGTGTTTATCTCATATTCTTCCTTAGGGAATGAATGAATGGACAAGCCTTGCTCCGCTTCCTCAAACATTATTGCCATGAGGTCACTATTGTGAGTCCCTCCCTCGGACTCTTCTGGAATTGGAGTAGGCAACTCCAATTTTCATTCCTTTATCAGCTCATGTCTGGGATACATTGTATCCCTAACCCTGTTATCCCTTAATTTGACTTCCTCCACCAAGTCGGCAAGCTTCTTTATCTCTTCTTTCAGCATTCAAATATTCACCAATCCCCTTAGAAGTTGCTAGTCTCTGTTTTTGTGTTTCTTAAGTATTCTCATCTGGTTTTGGCACTTGGTCGCTCTATTCCTTTGATTGGGTGGATCCAATGTCAATGGTATCTTCTTCAAATCCATCCTGGATTGTGACCATGGTGTCACCCTTACCCACTTTTTTGACTCTTGTCCTTCTCCCAATTTTATAGGTTGTAACACCTGCTAGGTTTTTCCCTTTGTCCCCTTGTTTAGCTTGTGACCATGTCACATTCAATGGCGTGATGTTCCCAAGTTGCACACTTATGGTCCTGATGATAGTGGCCTAATTAGAAGTGCAAGCAGAACCACTAGTGCAATATGGACAGTCTTTGATCAAATGATCAACCCCACACTTAACACAAGTAAGTGTTGGCATGTCATTACGTTGTGCTGCCATTAGTTGAGCTTGGTGCACATGAACCACATTCTTGTTAGGGAAATCTGCTATTCGATGAGGTCCACCACACCCAAAACATTGTAGTGGTCCCCTTCTCATAGTAGAGTTTATGTCTTTACCTTTCCATTGTACCGTGGTTTGCAGAACTAGTACTAGTGTGTTATTCTATAAGACATAAAACTCTGGCACAATCTCCACAGCCTCCTCATAGTAATCATTATTGATTCCTACCTCACACATGAATTCACCCTCGTCCTAGGGCTCCTCAATCAACACTTGATTGATTTTAGCCTGTGGTGGTTGTGATGGTAGAACTGGTGGTGGCAATGATGACATATCCTATATCCGAAACACCCCTCTTGGTAAGTAGGATGAGTTTCGCTGCCCTGCATCCGCAATGTTTTGCACTCGTGGTACTGGTAAAGCTAGTGGCGTTCTAGGTGCCACCAGTTGTGCTACAGGCTGGAGCCTTGGGTACCTACACATGGAAGCGTCATGGTTCCCTAATCTCACACAATGAGCACATTTTAGTAATTGCCTTAATCTTAATTGAGGGCATTCGGTAGTGGTGTGATTCATTCTGCAAAGGAAGCAACATACCAGATCCCTCCAGGGGTAGAGATGAGCATGCCTTGATGCTTCTCTTCCATCCTTGACTTTTAATTTGTTCACTATGGCATTACCGAGCTCGTCTACAGTAATGTTTCCAACTTGCTTACTCCGGGCTCCTATGTCTTGGTGACTTGAGACTCGCGATGTTGTTGCTACCTACGCTGCCTTGGCATCCTCAAATTGTGGTAATTCAAGCATGTTGTCTTCATATTCTATTACCAGCTTACAGCATACATCTAAAGTAGCCAATCGGGCTAATACTAGATAATCGTGCATTTTATGATCTCGAACTCCTCTCCGAAACAAAGACAATAGCTCATCACTTAGCCTCTCATGTAGCTTACATCTTGAATTCAAGTGCTTGAGCCGAGATACATAGTCTCGCATGGACTCATTTTCCTTTTACTTAATATTGTGAAGCTGATCCGCAGGACTCCATTTGTCACCACTTTGAGAAAAGCTTGGTACAAACACATTCTTAAGCCTAGTTAAGTTGACTTTATCCTCTGCCTTTAGGGTTCTAGGGTCATCGAGAAGCCATGGATCATGGTCACATCACTCATTGGTCCCCACAGGTTTCGCAGGTTGACTCAAAGATCTCAATATGTTGGATCGGGTCCATCCCGTGAAAACTTTCATACAAGTTTGGAAATGATATGTGGCTTCATTTGGGATGGTCTAGTTTTAATAATCCAGCACCCAACTTATCGTAAAGAGGATCTCATCCAAAGTGAGGCTATGTGGAAAACCTACAACCAATTGATATGGCTTGAATGGAAAATCACAAATCTCTATCTATACACTTTTAGGGTTGTGAAACTTTGGTCCTCTCCTTACACAAGAAATAAGCAACACAAGCTAGTGTCATGCTCTTAGGGTGGTTAGGCATCTCTAAACAAAATGTTGAAATGCCTTTGATAGTGTTATGTGTCAAGGATAATTAACAATTGCACCACTCACGAGGTAGCAGCGGTTGATATGTATTGCACCCAGGGGCCCACCCAACCATGGTCTATGAAACATAAAAGAAGTATCTGTTTCCTCTTGTTAGAGCTTAAGAGACTTTTCTAGAAGAAATCATGAATGGATATTGGTTTGCTCATTAGGGTTCAAAGTAGGAACATGAGTTGAGTTTATTGGATACTCTTGATTGTATAGTCAAAGAAGGGAGTGGGTAGAAAAAGAAAACACACTTCAAACTTATATTCAAATGGAAACATGCCTAAAAGCTCCAACAACCCATACATTAGTCAATTACATTGTATATAACTATGTAAAACTAGTACTGCTAAAGGTTAAAGGTTTCTTGTTAGTTTATCTCAAGGCACTGATCAACAAATCATTAATTATAATTCTCTTGTGAAACAAGTTTTTACTAGTTTCTCTCAATGGGCTACTCGTCAACAAACCCTTGATGTAATTCTCTTGCGAAACCAGTTCTTAAATGGATTTGATTCTCACAATGGCTTTGATTCTTCAAAGCCACAATGGATTTGATTCTTCACAATGGCTTTGATTCTTCAAAGTGCATATGGATACTCGATTTGCCCAATATAATTGGTTGGCTATACTTATTTTTTTCATGTGAACTAGGGATTTATCACATTCAACATGATAAATAAAAAAAGCTCAACATTATGCACCTAATACAAAGGTGAGATTCACTTGCTTCCTAAAAATGCTTCAGAATATTGGGAAAACCATGATTGAGTGATGCCCTTGTAGAAAACTTCAAAATGAAAGGCTGTGCTCTCCTTTTTTTTTTTTTTTAAAGAGCTCCGACCAATTTACCTTGAAAGACCAAAGAAACAAGTTGCATGGTTAAGAAAACAATTACATTAGTTTCACTCATGATTCCATATAAATGTACATTACTAATTAATAGTATGAGGACAGTTCTCTCAAAAACGAGACTCCTATTAAGTGTGACAAAATAAACCAAAAATTGGGTTGAAACCATCAACCTAGTACACATTGCTAAAAAAGCCAATAAGGAGATGATAATACCATGATGAACCAGTTGGACAGATTTTCATGATACCTGATCTAGTCCTGACCGTAGCTAATCTAAAGTCACTTTTCAAGTGGCCCTCAAGGTGTGGATGATATGAGATTGAATAACACATGGAGTCTTCATACCATAAGCCTGAGTGTTTTCAATAGCCTTCACGCATGAAGCCCACCAAGCTCAAGGTGATCTCCCAAGAAGCATTTACTAGTATTCAGTATGCTGTGATACGCCCTCAACTAACCATGTAATACAGCCCCCAGTGATGAACCAAAGGTTTCTCCTCATCAATTTCAATTAAGTGGCTTGCCTCTGCATTCCCAAATGCAATGTTCACCTCTCTCTAAAAGCACGACAATCAAGACATGTAAGATCAACATCAAGAACTTCCCTCCTCTAGTGAACCAAGCCTCAATGCTAAAGAACCAAGAAAAAGGCTACAGGAACACCATAACCATCTACAGGAACATCTGCTAATACCTCCCATTGTCTGCTGGTGGGAGGTTCGCTGTAACAAGCTGCCTAAAATTCTTGACTCTATAGTCACAAAACAAAAGACTCCTCGTCTTGCTGTAACAAGCTGCCTAAAATTCTCGACTCTATAGTCACAAAATAAAAGACTCCTCGTCTTGTAAGATTTGTGCATCAATCCATTCCTTTTCCAAGGTCCACTGTAAGTGTCCAATCAAGCAATCTCGATACAACCAAAGTTGCCAAGAAACATGCAAAACTAACTTTGGGCTACGTTCAAGCTGTCCATGCCTCCCTTACTCACCAGTTATGCTAATAGGCTTGAGAACTGCATCCTATAAAGCTCCAATCTATCTGAATTTAGAAAACCACTTTATCGGCTTTGTAGCTCCATAGTATACCAATCCAATGTAAGGATACACCAGTTCTAGAGAAGATTTCTATCCAAATCATCAGTCTACCTAGAGTTACTACCCGTGATGTGGATTGATCAATTTGCAATATGAGAATAGTTAGGAAGTGTAGTGCCATACAAAGACTTACTAGACCCAATGATTACACACAATATTTCATATTAATTTTGTTTCAAAAAATAAGGTAGTTTTCATCACAACAGCTTGTTCCCTGTATCAATACTGTGATGGATTATTGGCGCGCCATGATTGAGATCCAACAAAATTCTAATAAGAGTATATTTTTTCTTGTATTTCAGCTGGTCTTTTGATCTACTAAGCTTGAGGACTCTTTCTTGTGCATAACACACAAAAACTCACTCGTATTTCCTGTCTAAAGAACTTTTTCAAGAACAATTTCCACATGAATGGTTAGCACCATCTTCAAGTTGTTACATAAAATAAAGAGACCAAATTTTGAATGCACAAGCTTTCCGGATGACAGAAAGCTCCTGCTCATCTTCCCTGCTTTTATGATCCTCTAAAAAGAATTTGAAAAGAGTTCAACAAATGCTTCCCATTACTTGTGACAAGGATACCGTCAGTTCAAGAGATGTGTAAAACATGGTAGATGTATGATTTCATTAGACTGTCATACTTCTAGGACAGAAATTCTGTAATGTGTGTGTGTGTGTGTGTGTGTGTGTGTGTGTGAGAGAGAGAGAGAGAGAGAGTTCACGAACTCATGAAAATACCTAGTCAAAGGTGAAGGAGGAAGCACGCTGCAATTTCTCATCATTTTGAGTCCTTGTTGAGTCTTCTGGTAAGGGGTGGTTGAGAGACCGTGGCAGTATGGGCTCAAAAGTAGAAATCAATGTGATCAAGACAAAAATGTTCAATATGAAAAAGACCATCCACATGCCTGCAAAACAAATTATATGCGTGTCAAATTACCTAGCAAATCTAGACAAGCTTCTTCAAGTTCTACACAAGCATGTGAGAACACCTCACTGCACAACAGACTGACTCAGGAATATCATCTTGCATGAGCAAACCTGGGAGGAATGAGGCATCAGTTCGTTCTTGAGCCCAGGAGAACCTGTAATGAATCATCTGAGTTAAAAATGCACACATGCAGTCTACGTGCACACACACACCTTAAGACCTTTTGTTTTGTTTTGTGGAGCATATTGAAGAAACATTGTGCAGTGGGATGTGCATTTGGTTTGGAGATCTATGCCTAGCTTACACTTTTTGCAGCATTTTATTGTTAAGTACATTCTAATGCTTAGCATGAAGAAACATGTGACATGTAGTGACTTGAAACAACTTACAAGGCTCCTGCACTTGCAGGACCTATTGCTTTGAAAAGTGACATAAGGCTCATAGAAAGGCCGTTTGCGACTCCTCGTTGACTGGTCACCTACAAAGGACCAGCTCCACAATATTGTTCTTAGCTTTTGAAAAAGCAGAAAAATCTTATCAAACAAGAAATGTACCCCTCTCTCTCTCTCTCTCTCTCTCTCTCTCTCTCTCTCTCTCACAGAGGCAGTGGATGTAGAGACTTGAGAGCCTGTATGAGGTCATAGATGCAGCCACATTTGAGTCACTCTTCTCCTCTTTATTTGTATGGGCACGTGTATTTGAGATACATACTATGGACTAATGCGGCTACCATATCTCATTCATTTTCATGTATTATCCTTAATGTAGGTAGACATGATCATCTTTACAGCTACCTAGTTTTTAAAACTATTTTTTCTTGACTTGGTCATTTCATGGACTATCCATTGATGTAGGTAGATTGTGGATGGATCATAGTCAGAAAATCTGGCTGTTCATGTTTCCTCCTGGCTCCCATCTTTGGGAGTCTAATTGCATCTTCTTCATAGTTAATCAGCTAAGCTCAATGAAAATGAAAGAGGGAGAGGGGGGGCAGAGAGAGAGAGAGAGAGAGAGAGAGAGAGAGATAAAATACCTTATATTAAACATCTTTGAGGGATCCAAAGGGTCTGTGAGACCAAACATAATAGCAATATCTCTAGATACATGGGAATAAATACATTGCCATGCGAACCTCTATGCTGGACTGTCGCTGGAGAGGTGAGCGTGCGCTGCTGATTCCTGCCCCCGCCTGCCCCTCTGCTGCCCCCACCTGCCCCACTGCTGCCCCAGCTGCTCCCGCCCTTCTTCTGCACCGCCTCTGCTGCTCCTGCATTCTGCTTCCACCTTGCTGCACCCGCCTTGTCCTCCCCCGTTTCCCTTTTTATTTCAGCAGCATTTTTATTTGGATTCAAGTCGACCGCCCACACTTTCTCGATTGGCTTTATGGCTTCTTCTGCCGCAGCCAATCTTTCGTCACCCCCACTGGCCGGGAGAATCATCAATTTTTCACAAGACGAGCTCACCTCTCTTCAGCACGACATTGATCTTGCGGTCTAGACCACCCTTTTTGGCAAGAGTTTATGGTTCCCACCCCTTTCGTTCGCAGGCTCGTGAATGGCACCTAGCAGCTCTCCCTTCAAAGCTGATTGTGCACTTCCAGGATACTCATTTGCTTCGTCAAGGCTTCTTCCAGGTTGACTTTCATTCTTCAGAAGCTACTTCTCAGGTTTTGGCTGGCAGCCCCTTCCCTCTTGGCCCTACGAAGACTTTCTTCTTTCAATACCAAGTGGGCTTTGATCCAATGGCGGAGGATCAACGCCTTACCCTAGTCTCACTGCGGTTACCTACTCTTCCTCGGTCCTATTGGAAGCTTTTAGCTTCCATAGGGGCATCCTTTGGCCAAGTTCTAGAGGTACCAGTCCTTCCAAGCTCTCCCGCCTCAGCTTCCGCGGGTCTTACCGCCACTCTTGATGGTGTACCCCGGGTCCTTGTGCTTTTTCCTGATCCATCGATTACTAACAATCATATTATTCTTCAGAGACCTGACGGATCTCATTTCTACCATAGGATGGAGAATGCAGGCAGACCTGACCATTGTCGGATTTGCCGTCGACAGGGCCACATTGCTAGAGATTTTCCCAGATCGAGGGGCCATGCTAGGAGGCGGTGTGGTCCTACCCATCAGATGCCTTCTACAATTGCCGAGACTCCAGTTGCTCCTTTGCCACAACAGACCACACAGCGTTGGGTTGTGGTTAGGGATGGCAGGCACCCTCGGACCCCCGTACCTTCCCCTTCACCCACACCCCTTGTGGAGCACCCTAACCCTTATGCAGCTCTTGCCTCACACAATGTTGATCCTTCTTTGGAGGATGAGGCTTTGCAAGCACATGATCTGCATCCTTCACAAGAGGATGCTGCATTATAGTTACAGGATGATTGTACCCTTGAGGATGATGTTGCGCATTCGCATTGTCATGGTACCTCTCCAGTTTTGAGGACTAGCCCTGGATTTTCCCCGGAGTGGGAGAGAGAGGTAAGGTTTACATCATCAGATTTTCCCTCCCTTACCTATGTGAGACGTACTTCCGCCTCTAAAGGGGGTCCTTCGTCGACCAAGAGATCCTAGGCAACTCCTAGCCTTGAACCACATACCAGTCCTAGGGTATCACACGATAATGTGGGTGTGAAGTCCTTCCCAAAATCTTCCCTAATCACAGCTGAAACACAACTAGTACTAGACCAAATCATGAGGTAGTAGGCTAGCTCACCTTCCCAAAATCTTCCCTAATCACAGTTGAAACACAGCTAGTACTAAACCAAATCATGAGGTAGTAGGCTAGCTCACCTCCCAACCATGACTAATCTCCCCAGAGTCAAAGCTCTAGGGCTCTTGCAAAATCCCATAGGCCCGTATCTAAATCTAGCATCCCATACCACCAAAGCCTGCCCGAAGGCACTCGACACGCCAATCTAGATACTCGCCATGTGCATGGCATGAGCATATCTGCTCTTTTGGTCCATGCCAAACCTTCATTGGTACATCCGCACAAGTTGACTTCATAACAACCCAGGCCCTCACTAATATATAGTGATAACTATGCCATAAATAGCTAACATGCTATAAACAGCCACTAAGCTTGTTTTATCAATCCAAGAACCCTAGCCAAGTATCAGCCTACTAATCCCTATAAGCTCAGGGGTCCCTAACCCCACTGGATGAGGTCCCTAATTCATAGATTGTTGTCCAAGTATATCACATACTTTCCCTCTTCAAGCATTTACTCTTAGATGAAAATAGGAAAATGCTTTCTCAACCTAGTTGACTCCCAATAGCCGCATGCTTAACACTATCATAGGCGAACTCAACCATTGGGAGATGCTTCTCCTCATCAAATGGTCTCTTGAAGATGTCTGCAAGAAGCATATCCTCCAAAACCTGATTCACCCTCTCTGTTTGCCCATCACACTGAGGATGATCAGAGGAACTCATATTCAACGTAGTCTCCAATCCCTCCTCCGCCTTTTCGTCTTTTTTTCCCCAACCCTGCCTTCCTCAGTGTTGAGCAGTTGTTGCTTGGACAAGATTTTGTTTATCGTGTGGCTTGGTTCGCGCCGCCTTTGGTCCTTACCCCAACAAGAATTCCATGGCACCACTCTGACAACCTCAATTGTGGCTGCCCCTCTTTGTCCATCTTTTTCCGAAGTGGACCTCCAGCTCCTCGCATTGATAGTCACCTCCCTCGAGGCCTCCACCTTGGTTTGCAAGATTGTGAGTGGCCGCCTGCCGCTCGGACTTCTCAGGGATCTAGTGTAGGCTGCTGGTCTCATCGGCGAACTGGAAAAGATTACTAATATTCATTCTCTTGGGCATGGATACTACCAGGTGGAGTTTGATCACCTATAGCATCAGATCAAGTCTTGCGGTTCAGCCCCGTCGCACTATGAACGGCCTAGGCTGTCTTTGCAAGGTGGTAGCATGGCTTCAACCCAGCATCTAAGTCCCTAGCAGATGTGTCGGGCTTCCCAGTTACAGTTTGCTTTCCTGGCCTCAGGAAGAAGTACCTTCCCCTACTCCCAGTGATTGATAGAGTTATTGGGAGAGTGGTGGAAATCCCCCCCTCCCCCCCCAAAAAAAAAAAATAATTTAATAAATAAAAATTTGTCGCTTCGGTTTTAGGATTCCCTCCCTTCGCATCTACATCGCCGCTTCGAAGTCCGTTCCTCATGTCGTTTTCTCTTATGTAGAGAGTTGACTGATCTAGCCTCCTCGCATAGTGCTTCAATTGCTATCAAATGGGGCATCTTGCTAGAGCAAGCCCTCGTTGTCAATCTAGGCCAGCGCCACCAATAGTCCCTCCCCCTAGTCCCGGCACAGCTCCTCATCACGGCAGAGGAGGTGAATCCAATCCTCAGAATCCAGAGCACGAGGTCTCGGCCCTCCACGATCTTGGGATAGGCAAGTGGCAAGCTGTCGGTCCGAGGTGGAACCGTTGCCACGAGTCCAGGGCAAAGTGGTGCCATTAGGCACACCAACCTACTGGGCCTCAGGAGATACAGTTATGTTAGAGAACCGTTTTGAGCATTTATCTCCCCCCCCCTCCTTTGCCTGTCACGTCTCGAGACCCGATGCTAGTCTCCCCTTTTCGAAAACCATTCTCTCGTCATGATCCGCTTCCCAATGTGCAGATACCTCTTACATCTTCTGGCCCTTCCGCACCCCCGATGGACCCGGCCCCTCAACCGCCACCCCCTCACCGCCCTTATGAGCCCCCCTCTTCCTCCAGCAGCATGGGGAGGAGAGCACACCCCCCCCTCCTCTACAAAGCTGCATTTGTACTTGCCTACGTGGCCATTCTTTTGTTAACTAATAGAAGGATCTCTTTTCAAGAGAGAAATAAATAAGTGTCTAGAAAACTTCAAGTCCTTGTCACTACCTATATCAAAAGGTAGTCCATACAACCTGAAAAACTGCTCAATAAACTGTTGCACCAATTCAATTGCCTGTCACTTTTGTAGGTAAAAATCACGCCATCTTCGTCAATCTATCTACCACCACATCATGCCCCCTACTGGTCCGTGGAAAACCTACAATGAAGTCCATGAAAATACTCTCCATTTACCTTGTGGGATCTCTAGAGGATACAACATACCTCTAGCCCTAAGGCGTTCATCCTTATTCACTTGACATTGACGACACTTCAACACAGTCCTAAATATACACCTTCATCTTAGGCTAGAAAAAAATCCGTTATACCAAATTATAGGTTCATTGTGTGCCCTAGGATGACCTATTGTGTACGAGCGTCATGACATTCATACACGATCCTTTTCCTAATCTCAGTGTTATTAGGTACACAAATCTTCTCAACCCAGAACAACAATCCATTCTGGATAAGGAATAAGACAACCTGCCACACTCACATATGGCATGACTCTTGAGTCTCCGTCTAAATCTATGGAGATCCTTGCATGGACCTCCTACCATTACCGACCAAAATGATTGTTCATCTCACATAACCCTCTTAGAGAGTCATAAAGGTTAGCCCTAATCTTAGTAGTTCACCTCCCCAATTCTACTCAAGGGATCCACCACTCAGTTCAGGCTACCTTCCAATACTTTATTTCCATATCAAAGTCTTGCATCAACTCAGCACATTGTACCTTTCTCCACCTCAACACAGGTCTATCACAAATGTACTTAATCGACTCATGGTCGGTCAACACAACAAACCCAGGCCCTCACTTATTTAATGATAAAACTACACCATAAACAGATAACATGCTATAAACAACCATTAAGCCTATTTTATCAATCCACGAACCAACTCAGTTTGGCCCGCAGTTTCTTTTTTAAGGCTAGGGGAGCAGATCCTATTATACTTGTCCATGTAGGGGCATAGCTTTGAGATGTTTGCTTCAAGATATCTCCAAGTTACGACACATACCACCTCCACTGAGTATTGATCCACTTGGGAGATTATTGCTAGTATCACGGCGTGACATATCTAGAAGACAGATGCTCGGAGGCCTTTGAGGGTATTCATGTTTATGACACCTAGTGTATTTGCATATATGGAGTGACATCATTCATACTCTTTTGGCCCTTGGGCCCATGTACGCACGTCTTCGAAAGCTGTGCAAACAAAATGCAACAGATTTATCAAAGAGTGGAACCATGGTATTTTCTTCTCTTCCACTTCTACGAGGCTTTTATGGCAGGCATAGTGCACCCAATTGGTTTAGATCTCCCTATATTTTGGTTTGACATCTCCCTTTGTATAACCTTATATTATT
Organism: Cibotium barometz; assembly: GCF_041138505.1. NCBI lineage: Eukaryota > Viridiplantae > Streptophyta > Polypodiopsida > Cyatheales > Cibotiaceae > Cibotium > Cibotium barometz. The sequence continues at coordinate 20,049,771 of NC_141079.1, read as the reverse complement.
CGAGTAGTTAAATAAAACCATGAAGAATTTCTCAAATGAGTAGATCAACGGCTGTGCCTCTGCCTCTTCTTGGAGGGGGGAAAAACTGTAGAGAGTTAAAAAGATGCCGTTGCCTAGCCGTTTCCATTTCTCAGTTTCACTCAGTATGCGTTTTGTTGACATCTGCCGCTTCCGTTCCAATTTCCATTCATTTTTTAAGCTGCCAGACATGGAGGTCAATGCCTTCGAAGACAATGCTTTGTTTGATTGCTTTGATATGCCATCAAAGAAAGAGGTCATCTGGCTAGAGATTGCCCTAGGAGGACAAGGCATACAATAAAGGCCAAAGGCCCAGCCGCAACAACCCACTCTTCCATCTCCATGCCAAAAGTAGAGGGAAGGCACCGTCCACGCCCTTGCCATATTGGCAGATTTTTGCATTTTGGCTTTGGGAAACAGGACCAGCAGCTGCCTTGCGATATTGCAAGCCGACCCATGCAAAGGTTGTCAATCATCTTAGTTTCCAAGGCCCTTTGATGACCATCCCTCCGTCTTCTCCTCTCAGGTTTTCAGAGCCTCTAATTCTATGTTTTACCACTGTCAATTTTTCTGTGGATGATCCCTATTTTATATGCACACACTTTTTTTTGTAAAAGGCTATAATTCTATTGCTTCACTATACAAAGAAAGAAAGAACTTAAAAAAGAGGCAAACTTCTTAAAGAGCAATCACAGAAGCTAAAAACACTGAAAAAACAAAGCCAACTGGCCATCATCAATCTCATCCAAGTGGATGTAATCAAACAAAGACAGATGCAAGGATTGACGAAAGTAGGGATATCATGCAATCCTTACGGAATGAAAAACCAACTGATTTCTTGCATGCCATATTGTCCATAAAGCGCAATATCTAGTACAGATTACAAAGGGTTGTGTATGATCAAATGTATAAGACCACCTGCCAAAGAGCCAAAAAATCTCGAGAAGGAATACCTTGGAAATCAAAGCCGAAGAAAATGTGAAATTTGGCAAAGTAAATTTTGGGTTTGCCGATAAGACCAAAAAAGATGCATCACTGTTTCCTATATACAAGGGCAAGAAGGGCATTTCGGTGCAGCTATGTCGTTTTTCAAGAAGTTCTTCAACTAGGAGCACTCACGAGTCCCAACAAGCATTGCCATAAAAACAATCTAGATTTGAGCAGCAATTTACTATGCCAAATTTTCTTTAGATTTTGTTTCCACCAATGGGTTGTCCTAGTGAGGAGCCAAATCTTATTAACTCGATCGACAAACCAAGGCGCAGGAATAATCAACCTATAGATCAAAGCAACCGAAACCCGAGAGACAGAGAATCTAGGATAAGGTCCAAAATCTGCCCTATGGAAAATCCAATCCTCCGTTCTTTCACCATGCAGAACAACCATAAGAGGAGTAAGAGACTGCAATTGTTCCTGTAACATGCGCCATAACTATATGCACACAAGAGTAAAAGACTGCAATTGTTCCTGTAACATGCGCCATAACTATATGCATACAAGAGGAGTAAAAGACTGTAGTTGTTCCTGTAACATGCGCCATAACTATATGCGCGCACGCGAGCGCACACACACACACATGTGTGCATACATACGAATGTATGTAGATATAGATGTAGATGTATGTTTATTCGTATATGTATATGAATACGTAAATAAGGTACAAAGACTACATGTTTGGGCTGGTTTATTATGAGTACATAGTTCCAAAAAAAATAAACATCGATGATGCTTGAGGTCTAAAAAGAGAACTCACCACTGAGTTGTTTATCATGAGAAATGACCCAGTCACAATGCAAATCTGCAAAGAAATAACATTAATCAGGTATTTAACTCAATGAAAAACACTTAAGAGAGGATTTATGATTGGGACACAAGTCAATTCTCCATAAAATTTGGTCTTATTTACACACAATGATGATTACTTGGGTAAAATTATTGGAGACGCAAACTTAAAGAATGTGAACAATCAAGTATATTAAGTGTGAGTGTGTATGTGTGTGTGTGCGCGCGCACTCGCGTGTGTATGTGTGTTTCTCATAGACCCTTTTAAAGACCTTAACACACCTTTACTTCTTTCTTTCTTACCATCCCCCACAACCAACCCTCCCCCCATGTCTGGGGCCATGCATGAGCTGTTGATCTGCAATGGAATGTCTCGTTGGCCCACCTTTCCCTACCTACTTTCCCCATAGCAATCAGTATTCACATGATCATCTTTTTAGGTAGCTAGAATTTCCATAACTCATAAACATTTCATGAATTCATTGTAATACCTTTTGGTCTCATAGACCTTTTGAGTCTTTTGGCATAAATATAACTTTCTTTCTATCTTTCTTACTCAAACATTTCTGAGAATAGCGGTCCTTGCCAAATCATCCATAGCATCTATAATATCCAAACTAGCCACAACCAAGAGGATATATTATGCACTCAAAATTCGTGCAATCAAGATGAAATTAAGAGCTGGCCTTTGAACAAATACATTTTTTTAAGTCTCTCGTTATACTTTCGTCAATCAACAGCAATTTTAATAAGAAGCTTTTCTTGGTGTTATTATGCAAATCTGGAAATAATTTACTTGAGTTAATTTGAATAAATTAATCTTTTATATATATATATATATATATATATATATATATATATATATATATATATATATATATATATATATATATATATATATATATATATATATATATATATATATTTATATTTATATTTATATTTATATGTTTATATATTTATATATATATATATATCATAAAAAAGCTAGAAGTATTTTACTGGCAAAAACATCATGTCACAAAAGTCATATTGCTTTTGGTCTTGTAAGAATCTCCATATTGAAACACAATCATGAATGATGGAGGATTTTAACTGGAGGGAAGGATTCTCCTCTCCTCGGGCTGGCCACTGTGGGAGGAGAAGGCTATTTCATAAAGGGGGGGGGGGGGGGGAGCCACATAGCTAGTCTATAGTGCCAAGTGGGCTCACTACCACTGATAAATGGGCTATGCCGCCAAATCCTCAAGAAGGCCTCGCGGTGCTGCCGCATATGATCGGAACCACCCTGAAGCTTCCCCCACTGTTTACGGAGGGTATGAATGATATCAAGCCAAGCTGGATGGACTCTGCTCATAGGGGGAGGGTTCCCTAAATGGCCTCACTACTACAACGAGCTCTCCAAATGTGCCACGCAGCAATACTACTACAAATCTCCCATCTCTAGTTGGAGTCGAGAGTCTATTGATCATTGGAGAGAGCTGGAACTGGTACCACAAAAATATAGAGATTAGAGACCTCTCCCCGATCCTCCTCCTCATATGTCATGGCAACCTCAGCCTCAGTGGCCCAAGCAACTGAGCCCCAAGTAACTGTGCGAAAGAGGCCCTATCCATCGTGAAAATGCGCAGAATCTGCTGCCACACGTATCCCAAAGGCACTAACACTAGGACTCCTGTAGATGGCCACACCATGAACAAACTTTTGGACCTACCTCCTATGGCCAACCATGTCAAGCTTTTAGCTTAATTAACATGATTATAATATCTTAATGATTAAATACTTGAGTAAACATGAGGCAAAGAGTGGAAAGCTGTGTTGTTTGCATTGAGACACAAGGCCTTGTTAAATAGGGCCTGAAGAGGTACAAATGAAGAGGCACGCATCCCTAATGAAAGGGTGTGACTCTTGAATGAATAGTTATATCCTTTGGATGTAGAGATGTGTCCTTTGATAAATATATGTGTCCCTTTGAGGAGATGTGTCCTTTGGTAATGACCCATGTGATAGGGTGTGACCCTTCACTGGTGTCCTTTCAATGATTAAGAGTAATTAAGGATAATTAAGGATAATTAAGAGAGATGAAGTCACAATCGTGAACATTCCCTCCCACTTAAAATAAGACTCCGGCTAAATAAGAGACTTTTGTTGAAGATCTTCATCATTAGGCCATTTATGCTTGTGGTCAAGCTTGCACTGAGAAATATTGAAGACGTTTCCTCTATTGTCTTGCTGTCGTGCTTTAAATGCTAAATCCCTAGCATCATTTTCTAATGTCTTCTTCTTTGTCTACTTCCAAATGTTGGGCTTGAAGTTGACTTGGCTATGTTGCGATGTAGAAGAATCTGAAGATCGAACCATGAATTCTCTCAATGATACTTGAATAGTATCGGTTAAAGTGTTCTGCTTCATAGTAGTAAAGTACTCATCGAAGTTGTTACAAGAATGCTTGAAATTCTCTGTAGTGTTGAAAACTTTACTCTCTTGCTTGATATCAACAATTGTGTCATCCCATGTGGGTAAGGTTGAAACAAGTGTTATATCCGCTTTTGTAATCTTTGTGTCTTCAAAGAAGTCCATCGTTGGTGACTCATCATCTTGAGATAAAGAATCCAAGGTCTTTTCAACATCATCTTGCTATTTCTTCTGAAGTCATGCTGAAAGAATCCTCAATGTTGTCATCAACTAACTCAATAAAGTTTGCCATATCTGTGTCAAGGCTAGGACTAACATGAATTGCATGAGCTACTGCATGTTTTCCTTTTGAATTATCGGAACAGCCTTCTAAAGTTGAAGATTCCACATTACCGTTTTGAGGAGCATTGGGTCGTTTAGGGCATTCAAACCATCTATGGTTGCCATTACAAATTATACACAATCCTATCTTTTGTTGTTCACGAGGAGGCAACGCTATTGCAATACGAGGAGTGCGAGATTGATCACGTCCCGAGTCTCGTCCACAATCAGATGCACGTGGTTGAAGGAACTGCTGACGCTGAGAATGATTAAAAGATGACCCTTCTTGTCAGTGAGGTTGCTCCGAATGTTGCCAGGGGGAGTTGGGTCGGAATTGAAGGTTGTCCGATGAGAATTGTTGATAACCTTCACGAGCCATACGTGAACCATTGCCATAATAACCTTGAGAGGCCGATGTTTGAGAATTCGGATTCAAATCCACTACACGCTCCGCATAATGAGTGGCAGTAGCAAGGTCGACAGGGTTGTACTTTTGCAAATTGGTACGAAACATGGGTTTTAAACCTTCAATGAAGGCATGAAGCTTGTTCGCGGGGAACAAAAAATCAATCTTCAGTATCAGATTGGTGAATTGCGAGATATAAGAAGCCAAAGAACCAGTTTGGTCTAAGTGGCATAAATGAGTTCGGGCTTGAAAATCCACATTGGCAAGAATGAACTGCTTACAAATGACCCGCTCAAATTTTTCCCACATCGTAACCGTTTTTCCAACATGTTGTCGTTGTTGCCAACAAAGTAAGGTAATATCCTTAAGTAAGGCAAATGTAATCCTCTTGGCATCGATAAGGACCATCAAGTCAAAATACAGGCGAAGTTTGTAAAGCCATTGTTCAAGTGTATGCTTATTGCATTGTCCTCCATAGGACTCAAGGGGTTTAACTTCCAATTTCTTTGTTTTACTAGCTTGCAAAAGACAATAAAGAGTCTTAAGATCGTTACCTTCCACCTCAAGAGGAATGTTGTCTTCATTGTCTGGTACTGATGTTGTGATGTCGACTGCTAGTAGAGAACTGGTATGAGAACGGCGATCCGTCTACAATGTTGGATCTGAGAAGCCAATGTGGCCATGGACTCTTGAAGTTGCTGTTGAAGCTGCTATTGCATCTGTTGCAAAGCCTGCTTCCAATCCGTTGGAGCTAGATTGTTAGGCTGGTGGGTTTCATCCTCCATAGTAGTAGGCTCAGATAAAGACTCTGCAAATTGAGGCTCCGGGGGTTGTGGTTGTTGACGCCTTTGCGCCCTGGTGAGAACCATCAGCAAGTAGGGGGAGAAGATACATTATGTGAATTGGAGAAGGTAGATTACAAGCTGGAGAGGCTGTTAGAGACCATCATGTATAGGTAGGAAGATCAGGTGGAACTAAGAGCACTAGAATTGGTTTTTGTCAATGAAGAAGAAGTGGAGGGAGTTTTCATTTCTATGTAAACCATAAATCCCAATTTGCACACCTGAAGTGCGTAGTACCCATACAATGATGAATTGTGGCTTTCTTGAACATTAAAGTGCCACATTGTCCTCGCTGTTGTTTGTGATGTATTTTGCGTTTTTTTTTTTTTAATGATGGAAACAACAAGGTATATGGGTTGATCACACGTGAGATGTGTGTGTTTGAAGAAGCCCGGCTGAATGTAGGTACTGCAGGAGTCGGGCACTAAGCAAAAGTTGCAAATAATGGAGACATGTGATGCCGAAAGGTTGGAACAACGCCATGAACACGTGCAGGCCAAGAACCATGTACAGAAGGGGGAGAAGTTGCCACCAGAGAAACCACCAAGAAAAGCACAAAGGGGTTGGCCGTTTTTTTTTTTGTTTTTCTTTGTATTTCTTTTTCTCTCTGAGTTGGCCGTAGAAAGTCGCCCGGAAGAAGCCATCGAGGAGGGGAACTGACTTGTTAAATCACCACGAGGAGAGGGGCTGGCTGAAATCCGTCGAATAGAGGAGGGGGCTGTTTGCGTAGGAGGAAAAAAAACATTGAAAGTGGGGGCAGGGGCTGTTTGCACAAACGCTGGCCCACCTTTTTTTTCTAGCGCTGGCCGGCATACGGGCTAAAGGGGGGCCGAGGGGGGGATACGTGGCTGGGCCATGGGCTTGGTGTAAAGCCTTAAAAAAGGCTAAGGCATAATAAGTAAAGCCTTTGATAGGCTTTTTAATTTTAAAAAAACTTCAGCACATAAGTTTTTATGAAACTCGTCATTTTTTTTGTTGAAGAGGAGCAACTCCTGGCTGAAGGGGGCACGAGGCTTGGAAAGGCTTCCCTAAGGGCATAGGGTAGCAGGTAAACACCTCAATTATTGCGTCTCATCACTTCTGTCCTGATTTATGCTTTTTTTTGCATATGGGCTACTGCACCAGCACTATTCAGCAAAAATTGGCAAAATTGGGCTGAATTTCATGGGGCATTTCATGAAATCCCAATGTCGAAAAAATAAGTACACCAAAAGGCCATCTTCTCCCCGTCATTTTCGCCTAGGGACTGCTCTCAAGGACTCCCCAAGCTCCTCTGCACGCAAGGGTGTGAACAAGAAAGTCCGAAGAGTGGGAGGGACCACCTCTCTCATATGCCACCAGACCCACTCGTGGGCGTCCAACACATGAGAGGATAAAGGGGCCATCCATGAGAAGAGAGCACAAGAAGTCTGTGGCAAGGGCCTGCATCTAGGAGGGATCCGCAACTATGGATCAATCCTCACCTCACAATCTGCGGGCGGATACCATCCCTCTGCCTGTGTGAGCCTGAAATCTCAAAGAAAAGATCCTCTCTAAAGACCAAGCACCTCTGAAAGCACTGCGGTCCTCCCAAACCCTCAATGTTCCATGAAACAATCTGCATAACTAAGAGTGATGGGAGGCGAAGCTGCCGAATCGCCCTCCACTCGATCTCCACTCAAAGAGTCTTGGGCATGGGTTTGGATGGAGAGTAATCACTTTGTCCTAGGGCAAAGCCGTGCCAGATGGGCACGAATACTACCCTCCATGTGAAGCCACTTTATCCAGGCCCTGGAATATGCATTCTCTAGTAGGCTCCACCTATCACAATGAAGGCATCT